>NW_027101373.1:30000-32500 GCF_035046505.1 Tiliqua scincoides | reverse complement strand
GCGAGGAGCCCAGGTCTACCCACTGTAAGCATGGGAGGCGGGAGCCCAGGTCTACCCATTCTAAGCATAGGCGCGAGGAGCCCAGGCCTACCCACTGTGGGCATAGGAGGCGGGAGCCCAGGTCTACCCATTGTAAGTATAGGCGGAAGGAGCCCAGGTCTACCCATTCTAAGTATAGGCGGCAGGAGCCCAGGTCTACCCATTCTAAGTATAGGCGCGAGGAGCCCAGGTCTACCCATTGTAAGTACAGGCGGCGGGAGCCCAGGTCTACCCATTGTAAGTATAGGCGCGAGGAGCCCAGGTCTACCCATTTTAAGCATAGGCGGGAGGAGCCCAGGTCTACCCACTGTAGGCATAGGAGGCGGGAGCCCAGGTCTACCCATTCTAAGTATAGGCGGCAGGAGCCCAGGTCTACCCATTCTAAGTATAGGCGCGAGGAGCCCAGGTCTACCCACTGTAAGCATAGGAGGCGGGAGCCCAGGTCTACCCATTCTAAGCATAGGCGCGAGGAGCCCAGGTCTACCCATTCTAAGTATAGGCGCGAGGAGCCCAGGTCTACCCATTGTAAGTATAGGCGGCGGGAGCCCAGGTCTACCCATTGTAAGGATAGGCGGCGGGAGCCCAGGTCTACCCATTGTAAGGATAGGCGGCGGGAGCCCAGGTCCACCCACTGTAAGTATAGGCGGCGGGAGCCCAGGTCCACCCACTGTAAGTATAGGCGGCGGGAGCCCAGGTCTACCCACTGTAAGTATAGGCGCTGGGAGCCCAGGTCTACCCATTGCAAGTATAGGCGGCAGGAGCCCAGGTCTACCCATTGTAAGTATTGGCGGCGGGAGCCCAGGTCTACCCATTCTAAGCATAGGCGGGAGGAGCCCAGGTCTACCCACAGTAAGCATAGGAGGCGGGAGCCCAGGTCTACCCGTTCTGAGCATAGGCGGCGGGAGCCCAGGTCTACCCGATCTAAGCATAGGCGGGAGGAGCCCAGGTCTACCCACTGTAAGCATAGGAGGCGGGAGCCCAGGTCTACCCATTCTGAGCATAGGCGGCGGGAGCCCAGGTCTACCCGTTCCAAGCATAGGCGGCAGGAGCCCAGGTCTACCCATTCTAAGTATAGGCGCGAGGAGCCCAGGTCTACCCATTCTAAGTATAGGCGGCGGGAGCCCAGGTCTACCCATTGTAAGTATAGGCGGCGGGAGCCCAGGTCTACCCATTCTGAGCATAGGCGGCGGGAGCCCAGGTCTACCCGTTCCAAGCATAGGCGGCAGGAGCCCAGGTCTACCCATTCTAAGTATAGGCGCGAGGAGCCCAGGTCTACCCATTCTAAGTATAGGCGGCGGGAGCCCAGGTCTACCCATTGTAAGTATAGGCGGCGGGAGCCCAGGTCTACCCATTGTAAGTATAGGCGGGGGGAGCCCAGGTCTACCCACTGTAAGCATAGGAGGCGGGAGCCCAGGTCTACCCATTCTAAGCATAGGCGGCGGGAGCCCAGGTCTACCCATTGTAAGTATAGGCGGCGGGAGCCCAGGTCTACCCATTGTAAGTATAGGCGGCGGGAGCCCAGGTCCACCCACTGTAAGTATAGGCGGCGGGAGCCCAGGTCTACCCACTGTAAGTATAGGCGCTGGGAGCCCAGGTCTACCCATTGTAAGCATAGGCGGCAGGAGCCCAGGTCTACCCATTGTAAGTATTGGCGGCGGGAGCCCCGGTCTACCCATTCTAAGCATAGGCGGGAGGAGCCCAGGTCTACCCACTGTAGGCATAGGAGGCGGGAGCCCAGGTCTACCCATTGTAAGTATAGGCGGAAGGAGCCCAGGTCTACCCATTCTAAGTATAGGCGGCAGGAGCCCAGGTCTACCCATTCTAAGTATAGGCGCGAGGAGCCCAGGTCTACCCACTGTAAGCATAGGAGGCGGGAGCCCAGGTCTACCCATTCTAAGCATAGGCGCGAGGAGCCCAGGTCTACCCATTGTAAGTATAGGCGCGAGGAGCCCAGGTCTACCCATTGTAAGTATAGGCGGCGGGAGCCCAGGTCAACCCATTGTAAGTATAGGCGCGAGGAGCCCAGGTCTACCCATTTTAAGCATAGGCGGGAGGAGCCCAGGTCTACCCACTGTAGGCATAGGAGGCGGGAGCCCAGGTCAACCCATTGTAAGTATAGGCGCGAGGAGCACAGGTCTACCCATTTTAAGTATAGGCGGCAGGAGCCCCGGTCAACCCATTCTAAGTATAGGCGGCAGGAGCCCAGGTCTACCCATTCTAAGTATAGGCGCGAGGAGCCCAGGTCTACCCATTCCGAGTATAGGCGCGAGGAGCCCAGGTCTACCCATTGTAAGTATAGGCGCGAGGAGCCCAGGTCTACCCATTTTAAGCATAGGCGGGAGGAGCCCAGGTCTACCCACTGTAGGCATAGGAGGCGGGAGCCCAGGTCTACCCATTGTAAGTAGAGGCGGAAGGAGCCCAGGTCTACCCATTGTAAGTATAGGCGGCAGGAGCCCAGGTC
>NW_027101373.1:22500-25000 GCF_035046505.1 Tiliqua scincoides | reverse complement strand
CACCGCCACCTCCTTGTCCCCGACTCCGTCAGGGGGGTCAGGAGTCCGAGGACCCCGACATGCGGACCCATGGCCTGCGGCCTCCATCGTTTCTACCCCCTCCGATGTCAGAGGTGTAGCCCTACGCACGCCCTCGCCACCGAGGGGCAGTGAAGGCGGCGGGTCGCCCGCCTGCAGCGTGGCCATCCCATCCCCCTCCGCTGCCGCCCCCTCCGGGGACGGGGCCATCCACAACCGGAGCGGCTCGCGAGCCTCCGGCTCCGGCGCCCTGACCGCCTCCTCCCTCGCTGCCTCCGGACCGGGTGGGATACAGCCGCTCCCCTGCTCCTCCGACTGCATCTCCACCTCCGCAGCGGGATCCGCCTCCTCCACCTGTCTACCCCCTACCTCCGGCCGTGCTGTCAACACCCTCGGCTCCTCCGTGTGCAGCTGGGCGCTGTGGACCTCCAGCGGCCCCTTGCGCCGCTTGCGCTGCCGCTTCCCCTTGGGACTCCCCTTCCTGCCAGAGCCACCCGGCGGACTCGGAGGCGCGTCCGGAGAGTCGGGAGACGCCGGGCCTCCCCGGTGCTTGCCCGCCTGCCGTTTCCGCGCCCGCCGTTGCGGCTGCGGTCGTGGCGACAGCTTGTCCTCCGCACCCCGTGCACCGCCGCTCTGCCCCTCGCTCCCCTCGTCCGAGGATGAGGAGGACCCCTCCTCCTCTGCGGATCCCTCGCCCTCCGTCTCCTGGAGCACGGCATAGCGGGAGCCGGACGGCACCGCCGCCGACCCGCTCGGACCCGCTCCTCCTCCTCCTCCGGCACAGGGACCCGAGCGACCCTTCCGGCCGCTGCCCACCACCTGCCACGCCTCCTCACAGCCACCGCCTCCTCCGCTACTGGTCCCCGGGCGCGAAGCGGCAGGCGCCTCTTCCGCGGCCCGACCCCGAGCGTCAGCCGGGGAGGATGACCTCTCCCACCCGCTCGCTGTCCCTGCCGCTCGCGGCCCCCGCTGCCGAGCCTCCGCCTCCGCCTTCCTCCGCTCCCGCTCAAAAGCCTCCGGGTGCCAGATGTTGAGGGCGGACTCGGGACACGTGCGGTACGCGTGTCCGCGAACCCCGCAGAGGCTGCACGTCACCGGCCGATCGCACGCGTCGGTGCGGTGGCCGCGCACGCCGCACTTGGAACAGAGTTCCGAGGTGCAGTGGCGCCGGATGTGGTCGAAGGCGCCACAGAGAAAACAGGCCGGCGGCTGGCCGCTGTAGCGCGTGACCCCCCGGTCCGCCCCCATAAAAAAGTACTTGGGGAGGTGGCGGAGCCGCCCCGTACCGGCGTCGCGGCGCAGCGCCACCACCGCCCGGAACTCGCCCGTCCAGTACCCACGGGCGTCGAGGCGCCGCTCCGGGGGACGCAAGACCGTGCAGCGCTGCGCGAGCCAGATCCCCACGTCCTCCTGCGGAACCACCGTGGTCCGGAAGAAGACCGTGAGGACCTTGGCCTCCCCACGGAACAGCGGCATCAGCATCACGTCCCGGGCGAAGTCGGGGTCCCTCTGGAACGCCTCCCGAACCCGGGCCCAGAAGTAGCGGTAGGTGGCGTCGTCCGTCAGGCAGACGTCAATCTCCGGGATCCCCGGGGGCGAGATCACCGCCAGGACGCCGTGCGGTGGAAACTTGAGGTAGCCCTCCAGGAAGTCCCGCTCCACCCATTCCCGCGTAAAGCCCTGCGCCCGGTCCCCCTGCCTATGGCGCAGGCGGATGACGAAGCGCTGACGGGGGTCACGCTCCTGGGGCAGCTCTTCAAAGAAGCGCTGCAGGAATTCCTCGTCCTCCCACAACTGCTCCTGCCAGGCCTCCTCCCTCCCTGCGGCCCCTCCGGCCGCGCGCCCCGACGGCCGCGGTCCTCCGCCACCACCGAGGGCCGAAGCGTAGCTCCGCGGGGCTTGCTCCCTGCCTCTGCCACTCTCCGGCACCCGTACCCGCTCCCCGCCGATCGGCTGCATCGGCCGTCGAGGCAGAGACTCCGACCGGGGCGGAGCAGGAGCCCGCAGACGCCCACCCTCCGGCTGAGGAGGGGCGCGGGGACCACTCGGCCCAGGACCTTCCGTGGCCCGGGGCCCGACCACTGGCACGCTCACTGGCCCACTCGTGTCCACAGCCTCCTCTGCCCGTTCCCCAGTCCCAATGTTCACAGCAGCAGGAGTCTGAGTCCTTTCAAGTCCAGCAGCACCCACAGGAGGGGCGTCAGCAGCAGCAGCAGCAGCGTCTCCGCCACCCGCCGCCAGTTCAGCAACGTCCCCAGCATTGTCCCGGAGGGGGGCCAAAGTCCGCACCCCTCCCTCTGTCCATTTTTGACTCTGCCCAGAGTCCTGGGACGAGCTCGGCCCCGTCGCCGCGTCATCAGCGTCCGGCACGACCGGCTGCACGATCGCCGGCATCGCCCCGGGCGACTCCACCGCCGTCTCCGGCACAGGCGTCCTCCTCCTCCGCTCCCGACCTCGCTCTGCCGGCAGCTCCTGTTGTCGT
>NW_027101373.1:12500-17500 GCF_035046505.1 Tiliqua scincoides | reverse complement strand
TTAGGGTTAGGGTTAGGGTTAGGGTTAGGGTTAGGGTTAGGGTTAGGGTTAGGGTTAGGGTTAGGGTTAGGGTTAGGGTTAGGGTTAGGGTTAGGGTTAGGGTTAGGGTTAGGGTTAGGGTTAGGGTTAGGGTTAGGGTTAGGGTTAGGGTTAGGGTTAGGGTTAGGGTTAGGGTTAGGGTTAGGGTTAGGGTTAGGGTTAGGGTTAGGGTTAGGGTTAGGGTTAGGGTTAGGGTTAGGGTTAGGGTTAGGGTTAGGGTTAGGGTTAGGGTTAGGGTTAGGGTTAGGGTTAGGGTTAGGGTTAGGGTTAGGGTTAGGGTTAGGGTTAGGGTTAGGGTTAGGGTTAGGGTTAGGGTTAGGGTTAGGGTTAGGGTTAGGGTTAGGGTTAGGGTTAGGGTTAGGGTTAGGGTTAGGGTTAGGGTTAGGGTTAGGGTTAGGGTTAGGGTTAGGGTTAGGGTTAGGGTTAGGGTTAGGGTTAGGGTTAGGGTTAGGGTTAGGGTTAGGGTTAGGGTTAGGGTTAGGGTTAGGGTTAGGGTTAGGGTTAGGGTTAGGGTTAGGGTTAGGGTTAGGGTTAGGGTTAGGGTTAGGGTTAGGGTTAGGGTTAGGGTTAGGGTTAGGGTTAGGGTTAGGGTTAGGGTTAGGGTTAGGGTTAGGGTTAGGGTTAGGGTTAGGGTTAGGGTTAGGGTTAGGGTTAGGGTTAGGGTTAGGGTTAGGGTTAGGGTTAGGTTAGGGTTAGGGTTAGGGTTAGGAATAAATGATTTTTTTTTTTTTTTAGGAATAAATGATTTTTATTGGACAAAGCCACCGTCCTACAGCACGTAAAAACAGTTGTCAGGAACACAAGCACAGCCAACAGGGAGGACAAGGCACAAAGCAATGGAATACAACACATAAAAACACAGAAGCAAATAAACAAACCCCCCTCGGAGAAGTACATCCCACTGTACAGAACCCAGGACAGACCTGGGAAACAAGAGCAGTTCAAAGCAAATACATAACTAATACAGAACAGGTACACAAAGAGTTACAGCAACAGAAAACAGAAGCAAAAAGGTTCAACTATTTACAACTATGTACAACTATTTACAACAGGGCAGATGGAGAGAGAAAAACACTTGAGATGGACAAGGAACCCCCGTACCCACAGGCCGCCCTTGCTACCGGGGCACCGCCACCTCCTTGTCCCCGACTCCGTCAGGGGGGTCAGGAGTCCGAGGACCCCGACATGCGGACCCATGGCCTGCGGCCTCCATCGTTTCTACCCCCTCCGATGTCAGAGGTGTAGCCCTACGCACGCCCTCGCCACCGAGGGGCAGTGAAGGCGGCGGGTCGCCCGCCTGCAGCGTGGCCATCCCATCCCCCTCCGCTGCCGCCCCCTCCGGGGACGGGGCCATCCACAACCGGAGCGGCTCGCGAGCCTCCGGCTCCGGCGCCCTGACCGCCTCCTCCCTCGCTGCCTCCGGACCGGGTGGGATACAGCCGCTCCCCTGCTCCTCCGACTGCATCTCCACCTCCGCAGCGGGATCCGCCTCCTCCACCTGTCTACCCCCTACCTCCGGCCGTGCTGTCAACACCCTCGGCTCCTCCGTGTGCAGCTGGGCGCTGTGGACCTCCAGCGGCCCCTTGCGCCGCTTGCGCTGCCGCTTCCCCTTGGGACTCCCCTTCCTGCCAGAGCCACCCGGCGGACTCGGAGGCGCGTCCGGAGAGTCGGGAGACGCCGGGCCTCCCCGGTGCTTGCCCGCCTGCCGTTTCCGCGCCCGCCGTTGCGGCTGCGGTCGTGGCGACAGCTTGTCCTCCGCACCCCGTGCACCGCCGCTCTGCCCCTCGCTCCCCTCGTCCGAGGATGAGGAGGACCCCTCCTCCTCTGCGGATCCCTCGCCCTCCGTCTCCTGGAGCACGGCATAGCGGGAGCCGGACGGCACCGCCGCCGACCCGCTCGGACCCGCTCCTCCTCCTCCTCCGGCACAGGGACCCGAGCGACCCTTCCGGCCGCTGCCCACCACCTGCCACGCCTCCTCACAGCCACCGCCTCCTCCGCTACTGGTCCCCGGGCGCGAAGCGGCAGGCGCCTCTTCCGCGGCCCGACCCCGAGCGTCAGCCGGGGAGGATGACCTCTCCCACCCGCTCGCTGTCCCTGCCGCTCGCGGCCCCCGCTGCCGAGCCTCCGCCTCCGCCTTCCTCCGCTCCCGCTCAAAAGCCTCCGGGTGCCAGATGTTGAGGGCGGACTCGGGACACGTGCGGTACGCGTGTCCGCGAACCCCGCAGAGGCTGCACGTCACCGGCCGATCGCACGCGTCGGTGCGGTGGCCGCGCACGCCGCACTTGGAACAGAGTTCCGAGGTGCAGTGGCGCCGGATGTGGTCGAAGGCGCCACAGAGAAAACAGGCCGGCGGCTGGCCGCTGTAGCGCGTGACCCCCCGGTCCGCCCCCATAAAAAAGTACTTGGGGAGGTGGCGGAGCCGCCCCGTACCGGCGTCGCGGCGCAGCGCCACCACCGCCCGGAACTCGCCCGTCCAGTACCCACGGGCGTCGAGGCGCCGCTCCGGGGGACGCAAGACCGTGCAGCGCTGCGCGAGCCAGATCCCCACGTCCTCCTGCGGAACCACCGTGGTCCGGAAGAAGACCGTGAGGACCTTGGCCTCCCCACGGAACAGCGGCATCAGCATCACGTCCCGGGCGAAGTCGGGGTCCCTCTGGAACGCCTCCCGAACCCGGGCCCAGAAGTAGCGGTAGGTGGCGTCGTCCGTCAGGCAGACGTCAATCTCCGGGATCCCCGGGGGCGAGATCACCGCCAGGACGCCGTGCGGTGGAAACTTGAGGTAGCCCTCCAGGAAGTCCCGCTCCACCCATTCCCGCGTAAAGCCCTGCGCCCGGTCCCCCTGCCTATGGCGCAGGCGGATGACGAAGCGCTGACGGGGGTCACGCTCCTGGGGCAGCTCTTCAAAGAAGCGCTGCAGGAATTCCTCGTCCTCCCACAACTGCTCCTGCCAGGCCTCCTCCCTCCCTGCGGCCCCTCCGGCCGCGCGCCCCGACGGCCGCGGTCCTCCGCCACCACCGAGGGCCGAAGCGTAGCTCCGCGGGGCTTGCTCCCTGCCTCTGCCACTCTCCGGCACCCGTACCCGCTCCCCGCCGATCGGCTGCATCGGCCGTCGAGGCAGAGACTCCGACCGGGGCGGAGCAGGAGCCCGCAGACGCCCACCCTCCGGCTGAGGAGGGGCGCGGGGACCACTCGGCCCAGGACCTTCCGTGGCCCGGGGCCCGACCACTGGCACGCTCACTGGCCCACTCGTGTCCACCCGTTCCCCAGTCCCAATGTTCACAGCAGCAGGAGTCTGAGTCCTTTCAAGTCCAGCAGCACCCACAGGAGGGGCGTCAGCAGCAGCAGCAGCAGCGTCTCCGCCACCCGCCGCCAGTTCAGCAACGTCCCCAGCATTGTCCCGGAGGGGGGCCAAAGTCCGCACCCCTCCCTCTGTCCATTTTTGACTCTGCCCAGAGTCCTGGGACGAGCTCGGCCCCGTCGCCGCGTCATCAGCGTCCGGCACGACCGGCTGCACGATCGCCGGCATCGCCCCGGGCGACTCCACCGCCGTCTCCGGCACAGGCGTCCTCCTCCTCCGCTCCCGACCTCGCTCTGCCGGCAGCTCCTGTTGTCGTCCCGGCTCGTCTCCCGACCTCGATCCCGCTCCCGTCACCGCCATCCGCGCCGTTCCCCGCGCCGGCCGCCGCGGCGATACGGAAGGACCCCGTCGCTCGCTCTCCTCCGACGCCTCCCGTCCGACACTCCGGTCCCGCTGCGAGTCCGAGCTCTCATCCATCGCCCGCCACCGCCGTCGAAGTCGGCGGCGCTCCTCCAGGCCGCCCACCAACAGCCGCAAGCCTCTCGCAAAGGCCGCGGCCGTCAGCGGCGATGCAGCGTCCTCATAGCGGAAGCACGTCCAGAGCTCCGCCCGTGTGCCCTCACTATCCCCCAGCTGCGCTGCTCTCATTTCCCAATAATCCGCCACCTCACGCAGCCGCCGGGCCATCCCCTCTTCCTGCAAGGCGGCCAAGGGCTTCGTGCGCGGCCGCTTAAAGCGCCGGAAGTGCACCATCCGCCGGGCCGCCCTGAGGAAGTCCACCTTGCCCTGAAAGGCCAGGTCCAAGGGATTGTACCACCGCTCCCTGAGCACCGCCACCATGGCCTCCAGCCCCGCCTCCAAGACCCGCTGAACCCCCTGTTGCCCCAACTTGTCCAGGCTGCGCAGCTTGACCCGGTCACCCGGCACCCGAATGCAGTGGACCAAGTCCACCCAGAGAATGAGGAGGTCATCTTCACTGAAAGGAAACGACGCCACATCCTCCGCCCACTCCTCCAACGTCCGACAAGGTCGCTCGTCCCACACCCAGCTCTCCTCTGTGGCCTCCACCCCCGCGATGCCCAGTGCTTCCTCCATATGCTCCCGTTCTTCCTCCTCCCACCTCCGTTGCCTGTCCTCCCGCATCTCCCTCTCCGTCTCCATCTCCGAACTGCCTCTCTCACTTAAGAGACTACTATCGGAGGCGAAGGAAGACACCTCCCAGTCCCAGTCACGCCGGTCACGCCGGTGCCGCTCCACCGAGTGACCGCCACGCAGACTCCAACCACTGGTGCCAACTGCCCCCACTGGCCTCCTGAAGCCCTCATCGCCACTATGCTGCTGCTGTTGGTGCTGCTGCTGCTGCAGCCGCCGCCCTCCTCCTGGCTGGGGCCCAGCCCCCTGCTGCCCAGACCCCTGCTGCCCAGCCCCTTGCTGCCCACCCCCCTGCTGCCCTACATAAGTCTCTCCCGGGTGAGTGACCACCTGAGGTACATAAGGCACCTGGGGGGAAGGAGGCAATCCCAAACTGCCACCCCCTTCCCTGCCTGCACCCTCCTGGACTGCTCTACACAGCTTATCTGCCCGCTCCTCACCCATCCCCCTCTCTGCCACAGCACCCCCAGACACCTCTCCCACCTCCATGGAGTCTGCCTCCTGCTCAGAG
>NW_027101373.1:2500-7500 GCF_035046505.1 Tiliqua scincoides | reverse complement strand
GGTTAGGGTTAGGGTTAGGGTTAGGGTTAGGGTTAGGGTTAGGGTTAGGGTTAGGGTTAGGGTTAGGGTTAGGGTTAGGGTTAGGGTTAGGGTTAGGGTTAGGGTTAGGGTTAGGGTTAGGGTTAGGGTAGGGTTAGGGTTAGGGTTAGGGTTAGGGTTAGGGTTAGGGTTAGGGTTAGGGTTAGGGTTAGGGTTAGGGTTAGGGTTAGGGTTAGGGTTAGGGTTAGGGTTAGGGTTAGGGTTAGGGTTAGGGTTAGGGTTAGGGTTAGGGTTAGGGTTAGGGTTAGGGTTAGGGTTAGGGTTAGGGTTAGGGTTAGGGTTAGGGTTAGGGTTAGGGTTAGGGTTAGGGTTAGGGTTAGGGTTAGGGTTAGGGTTAGGGTTAGGGTTAGGGTTAGGGTTAGGGTTAGGGTTAGGGTTAGGGTTAGGGTTAGGGTTAGGGTTAGGGTTAGGGTTAGGTTAGGGTTAGGGTTAGGGTTAGGGTTAGGGTTAGGGTTAGGGTTAGGGTTAGGGTTAGGGTTAGGGTTAGGGTTAGGGTTAGGGTTAGGGTTAGGGTTAGGGTTAGGGTTAGGGTTAGGGTTAGGGTTAGGGTTAGGGTTAGGGTTAGGGTTAGGGTTAGGGTTAGGGTTAGGGTTAGGGTTAGGGTTAGGGTTAGGGTTAGGGTGGGTTAGGGTTAGGGTTAGGGTTAGGGTTAGGGTTAGGGTTAGGGTTAGGGTTAGGGTTAGGGTTAGGGTTAGGGTTAGGGTTAGGGTTAGGGTTAGGGTTAGGGTTAGGGTTAGGGTTAGGGTTAGGGTTAGGGTTAGGGTTAGGGTTAGGGTTAGGGTTAGGGTTAGGGTTAGGGTTAGGGTTAGGGTTAGGGTTAGGGTTAGGGTTAGGTTAGGGTTAGGGTTAGGGTTAGGGTTAGGGTTAGGGTTAGGGTTAGGGTTAGGGTTAGGGTTAGGGTTAGGGTTAGGGTTAGGGTTAGGGTTAGGGTTAGGGTTAGGGTTAGGGTTAGGGTTAGGGTTAGGGTTAGGGTTAGGGTTAGGGTTAGGGTTAGGGTTAGGGTTAGGGTTAGGGTTAGGGTTAGGGTTAGGGTTAGGGTTAGGGTTAGGGTTAGGGTTAGGGTTAGGGTTAGGGTTAGGGTTAGGGTTAGGGTTAGGGTTAGGGTTAGGGTTAGGGTTAGGGTTAGGGTTAGGGTTAGGGTTAGGGTTAGGGTTAGGGTTAGGGTTAGGGTTAGGGTTAGGGTTAGGGTTAGGGTTAGGGTTAGGGTTAGGGTTAGGGTTAGGGTTAGGGTTAGGGTTAGGGTTAGGGTTAGGGTTAGGGTTAGGGTTAGGGTTAGGGTTAGGGTTAGGGTTAGGGTTAGGGTTAGGGTTAGGGTTAGGGTTAGGGTTAGGGTTAGGGTTAGGGTTAGGGTTAGGGTTAGGGTTAGGGTTAGGGTTAGGGTTAGGGTTAGGGTTAGGGTTAGGGTTAGGGTTAGGGTTAGGGTTAGGGTTAGGGTTAGGGTTAGGGTTAGGGTTAGGGTTAGGGTTAGGGTTAGGGTTAGGGTTAGGGTTAGGGTTAGGGTTAGGGTTAGGGTTAGGGTTAGGGTTAGGGTTAGGGTTAGGGTTAGGGTTAGGGTTAGGGTTAGGGTTAGGGTTAGGGTTAGGGTTAGGGTTAGGGTTAGGGTTAGGGTTAGGGTTAGGGTTAGGGTTAGGGTTAGGGTTAGGGTTAGGGTTAGGGTTAGGGTTAGGGTTAGGGTTAGGGTTAGGGTTAGGGTTAGGGTTAGGGTTAGGGTTAGGGTTAGGGTTAGGGTTAGGGTTAGGGTTAGGGTTAGGGTTAGGGTTAGGGTTAGGGTTAGGGTTAGGGTTAGGGTTAGGGTTAGGGTTAGGGTTAGGGTTAGGGTTAGGGTTAGGGTTAGGGTTAGGGTTAGGGTTAGGGTTAGGGTTAGGGTTAGGGTTAGGGTTAGGGTTAGGGTTAGGGTTAGGGTTAGGGTTAGGGTTAGGGTTAGGGTTAGGGTTAGGGTTAGGGTTAGGGTTAGGGTTAGGGTTAGGGTTAGGGTTAGGGTTAGGGTTAGGGTTAGGGTTAGGGTTAGGGTTAGGGTTAGGGTTAGGGTTAGGGTTAGGGTTAGGGTTAGGGTTAGGGTTAGGGTTAGGGTTAGGGTTAGGGTTAGGGTTAGGGTTAGGGTTAGGGTTAGGGTTAGGGTTAGGGTTAGGGTTAGGGTTAGGGTTAGGGTTAGGGTTAGGGTTAGGGTTAGGGTTAGGGTTAGGGTTAGGGTTAGGGTTAGGGTTAGGGTTAGGGTTAGGGTTAGGGTTAGGGTTAGGGTTAGGGTTAGGGTTAGGGTTAGGGTTAGGGTTAGGGTTAGGGTTAGGGTTAGGGTTAGGGTTAGGGTTAGGGTTAGGGTTAGGGTTAGGGTAGGGTTAGGGTTAGGGTTAGGGTTAGGGTTAGGGTTAGGGTTAGGGTTAGGGTTAGGGTTAGGGTTAGGGTTAGGGTTAGGGTTAGGGTTAGGGTTAGGGTTAGGGTTAGGGTTAGGGTTAGGGTTAGGGTTAGGGTTAGGGTTAGGGTTAGGGTTAGGGTTAGGGTTAGGGTTAGGGTTAGGGTTAGGGTTAGGGTTAGGGTTAGGGTTAGGGTTAGGGTTAGGGTTAGGGTTAGGGTTAGGGTTAGGGTTAGGGTTAGGGTTAGGGTTAGGGTTAGGGTTAGGGTTAGGGTTAGGGTTAGGGTTAGGGTTGGGTTAGGGTTAGGGTTAGGGTTAGGGTTAGGGTTAGGGTTAGGGTTAGGGTTAGGGTTAGGGTTAGGGTTAGGGTTAGGGTTAGGGTTAGGGTTAGGGTTAGGGTTAGGGTTAGGGTTAGGGTTAGGGTTAGGGTTAGGGTTAGGGTTAGGGTTAGGGTTAGGGTTAGGGTTAGGGTTAGGGTTAGGGTTAGGGTTAGGGTTAGGGTTAGGGTTAGGGTTAGGGTTAGGGTTAGGGTTAGGGTTAGGGTTAGGGTTAGGGTTAGGGTTAGGGTTAGGGTTAGGGTTAGGGTTAGGGTTAGGGTTAGGGTTAGGGTTAGGGTTAGGGTTAGGGTTAGGGTTAGGGTTAGGGTTAGGGTTAGGGTTAGGGTTAGGGTTAGGGTTAGGGTTAGGGTTAGGGTTAGGGTTAGGGTTAGGGTTAGGGTTAGGGTTAGGGTTAGGGTTAGGGTTAGGGTTAGGGTTAGGGTTAGGGTTAGGGTTAGGGTTAGGGTTAGGGTTAGGGTTAGGGTTAGGGTTAGGGTTAGGGTTAGGGTTAGGGTTAGGGTTAGGGTTAGGGTTAGGGTTAGGGTTAGGGTTAGGGTTAGGGTTAGGGTTAGGGTTAGGGTTAGGGTTAGGGTTAGGGTTAGGGTTAGGGTTAGGGTTAGGGTTAGGGTTAGGGTTAGGGTTAGGGTTAGGGTTAGGGTTAGGGTTAGGGTTAGGGTTAGGGTTAGGGTTAGGGTTAGGGTTAGGGTTAGGGTTAGGGTTAGGGTTAGGGTTAGGGTTAGGGTTAGGGTTAGGGTTAGGGTTAGGGTTAGGGTTAGGGTTAGGGTTAGGGTTAGGGTTAGGGTTAGGGTTAGGGTTAGGGTTAGGGTTAGGTTAGGGTTAGGGTTAGGGTTAGGGTTAGGGTTAGGGTTAGGGTTAGGGTTAGGGTTAGGGTTAGGGTTAGGGTTAGGGTTAGGGTTAGGGTTAGGGTTAGGGTTAGGGTTAGGGTTAGGGTTAGGGTTAGGGTTAGGGTTAGGGTTAGGGTTAGGGTTAGGGTTAGGGTTAGGGTTAGGGTTAGGGTTAGGGTTAGGGTTAGGGTTAGGGTTAGGGTTAGGGTTAGGGTTAGGGTTAGGGTTAGGGTTAGGGTTAGGGTTAGGGTTAGGGTTAGGGTTAGGGTTAGGGTTAGGGTTAGGGTTAGGGTTAGGGTTAGGGTTAGGGTTAGGGTTAGGGTTAGGGTTAGGGTTAGGGTTAGGGTTAGGGTTAGGGTTAGGGTTAGGGTTAGGGTTAGGGTTAGGGTTAGGTTAGGGTTAGGGTTAGGGTTAGGGTTAGGGTTAGGGTTAGGGTTAGGGTTAGGGTTAGGGTTAGGGTTAGGGTTAGGGTTAGGGTTAGGGTTAGGGTTAGGGTTAGGGTTAGGGTTAGGGTTAGGGTTAGGGTTAGGGTTAGGGTTAGGGTTAGGGTTAGGGTTAGGGTTAGGGTTAGGGTTAGGGTTAGGGTTAGGGTTAGGGTTAGGGTTAGGGTTAGGGTTAGGGTTAGGGTTAGGGTTAGGGTTGGGTTAGGGTTAGGGTTAGGGTTAGGGTTAGGGTTAGGGTTAGGGTTAGGGTTAGGGTTAGGGTTAGGGTTAGGGTTAGGGTTAGGGTTAGGGTTAGGGTTAGGGTTAGGGTTAGGGTTAGGGTTAGGGTTAGGGTTAGGGTTAGGGTTAGGGTTAGGGTTAGGGTTAGGGTTAGGGTTAGGGTTAGGGTTAGGGTTAGGGTTAGGGTTAGGGTTAGGGTTAGGGTTAGGGTTAGGGTTAGGGTTAGGGTTAGGGTTAGGGTTAGGGTTAGGTTAGGGTTAGGGTTAGGGTTAGGGTTAGGGTTAGGGTTAGGGTTAGGGTTAGGGTTAGGGTTAGGGTTAGGGTTAGGGTTAGGGTTAGGGTTAGGGTTAGGGTTAGGGTTAGGGTTAGGGTTAGGGTTAGGGTTAGGGTTAGGGTTAGGGTTAGGGTTAGGGTTAGGGTTAGGGTTAGGGTTAGGGTTAGGGTTAGGGTTAGGGTTAGGGTTAGGGTTAGGGTTAGGGTTAGGGTTAGGGTTAGGGTTAGGGTTAGGGTTAGGGTTAGGGTTAGGGTTAGGGTTAGGGTTAGGGTTAGGGTTAGGGTTAGGGTTAGGGTTAGGGTTAGGGTTAGGGTTAGGGTTAGGGTTAGGGTTAGGGTTAGGGTTAGGGTTAGGGTTAGGGTTAGGGTTAGGGTTAGGGTTAGGGTTAGGGTTAGGGTTAGGGTTAGGGTTAGGGTTAGGGTTAGGGTTAGGGTTAGGGTTAGGGTTAGGGTTAGGGTTAGGGTTAGGGTTAGGGTTAGGGTTAGGGTTAGGGTTAGGGTTAGGGTTAGGGTTAGG
>NW_027101372.1:0-82304 GCF_035046505.1 Tiliqua scincoides | reverse complement strand
TAAAAATTTTGGTGGAAAAAATATATTTTGCCAAGAAACATTTTGGTGTAGCAGGAGCATTGCTTGACAACCAAGGTAACTCTGGACCATCAAGAAACTTGATGGGGAGAGGATTTGTGCGATCCTGGAAAAATGGGTTTCAGGCCAGAAAACCATGACCCCGGGGTCTTCAATAAATTGGTGAAAGAAAAATATTTTGCCTTAGCAACATTTTGGAGTAGGCAGGAGCATAGCTTGTCACCCAAAGGAAACTCTGGAGCATCAAGAAAGTTGATTGGGAGAGGATTGGTGCGATCCTGGAAAAATGGGTTTCAGGCCAGAAAAACCATGACCCCGGGGTCATCAAAAATTTTGGTGGAAAAAAATATATTTTCCCTAGAAACATTTTGGGAGTAGCAGGAGCATTGCTTGTCAACCAAGGAAACTCTGGAGCATCAAGAAATTTGATTGGGAGAGGATTTGTGCGATCCTGGAAAAATGGGTTTCAGGCCAGAAAAACGATGACCCCGGGATCATCAAACAATTGGTGAAAAAAAATATTTTGCCTAGCAACATTTTGGTGTAGCAGGAGCATTGTTTGTCACCCAAGGAAATTCTGGAGCATCAAGAAACTTGATGGGTAGAGGATTTGTGCGTTCCTGGAAAAATGGGTTTCAGGCCAGAAAAACCATGACCCCGGAGTCATCAAAAATTTTGGTGGAAAAAATATATTTTCCCTAGAAACATTTTGCTTGTAGCAGGAGCATTGCTTGACAACCAAGGTAACTCTGGAGCATCAAGAAACTTGATGGGGAGAGGATTTGTGCGATCCTGGAAAAATGGTTTCAGGCCAGAAAAACGATGACCCCGGGGTCATCAAACAATTGGTGAAAAAATTATTTTGCCTAGCAACATTTTGGAGTAGCAGGAGCATTGCTTGTCAACCAAGGTAACTCTGGAGCTTCAAGAAACTTGATTGGGAGAGTATTTGTGCGATCCTGGAAAAATGGGTTTCTGGCCAGAAAAACGATGACCCCGGGGTCAACAAAAAATTGGTGAAAGAAAATATTTTGCCTAGAAACATTTTGGTGTAGCAGGAGAATAGCTTGTCACCCAAGGAAACTCTGGAGCATCAAGAAAGTTGATTGGGAGAGGATTGGTGCGATCCTGGAAAAAATGGGTTTCAGGCCAGAAAAACGATGACCCCGGGGTCATCAAAAATTTTGGTGGAAAAAAAATATTTTCCCTACAAACATTTTGGAGTAGCAGGAGCATTGCTTGTCAACCAAGGTACATCAGGAGCATCAAGAAACTTGATTGGGAGAGGATTTGTGCGGTCCTGGAAAAATGGGTTTCAGGCCAGAAAAACGATGACCCCGGGGTCATCAAACAATTGGTGAAAAAAAAATATTTTGCCTAGCAACATTTTGGTGTAGCAGGAGCATTGTTTGTCACCCAAGGAAACTCTGGAGCATCAAGAAAGTTGATTGGGAGAGGATTTGTGCGTTCCTGGAAAAATGGGTTTCAGGCCAGAAAAACCATGACCCCGGGGTCATCAAAAATTTTGGTGGAAAAAATATATTTTCCCTAGAATCATTTTGGCGTAGCAGGAGCATTGCTTGTCAACCAAGGTAACTCTGGAGCATCAAGAAACTTGATTGGGAGAGGATTTGTGCGATCCTGGAAAAATGGGTTTCAGGCCAGAAAAACGATGACCCCGGGTGGTCATTAAAAAATTGTGTGAAAGAAAATATTTTGCCTAGAAACATTTTGGGTGTAGCAGGAGCATAGCTTGTCACCCAAGGAAAATCTGGAGCATCAAGAAAGTTGATTGGGAGAGGATTTGTGCGATCCTGGAAAAATGGGTTTCAGGCCAGAAAAACGATGACCCCGGGGGTCATCAAAAAACTGGTGAAAAAAATATTTTGCCTAGAAATTTTTGGTGTAGCAGGAGCATTGCTTGTCACCAAGGAAACTCTGGAGCATCAAGAAAGTTGATTGGGAGAGGATTTGTGCGTTCCTGGAAAAATGGGTTTCAGTCCAGAAAACCATGACCCCGGGGTCATCAAAAATTTTGGTGGGAAAAAATATATTTTCCCTAGAAACATTTTGGAGTAGCAGGAGCATTGCTTGTCAACCAAGGAAACTCTGGAGCATCAAGAAAGTTTATTGGGAGAGGATTTGTGCGATCCTGGAAAAATGGGTTTCAGGCCAGAAAAACGATGACCCCGGGGGTCATCAAAAATTTTGGTGGAAAAAATATATTTTCCCTAGAACATTTTGGAGTAGCAGGAGCATTGCTTGTCAACCAAGGAAACTCTGGAGCATCAAGAAAGTTGATTGGGAGAGGATTTGTGCGATCCTGGAAAAATGGGTTTCAGGCCAGAAAAACCATGACCCCCGGGGTCATCATACAATTGGTGAAAAAAAAATATTTTGCCTAGCAACATTTTGGTGTAGCATGAGCATTGGTTGTCACCCAAGGAAACTCTGGAGCATCAAGAAAGTTGATTGGGAGAGGATATGTGCGATCCTGGAAAAATGGGTTTCAGGCCAGAAAAACGATGACCCCGGGGTCATCAAACAATTGGTGAAAAAAAAATATTTTGCCTAGAAACATTTTGGTGTAGCAGGAGCATTGCTTGTCATCCAAGGTACCTCTGGAGCATCAAGAAACTTGATTGGAAGAGGATTTGTGCGATCCTGGAAAAATGGGTTCCAGGCCAGAAAAACGATGACCTGGGATCATCAAACAACTGGTAAAAAAAAAAAAATATTTTGCCTAGCAACATTTGGTGTAGCAGAGCATTGTTTGTCACCCAAGGAAACTCTGGAGCATCAAGAAAGTTGATTGGAGAGGATTTGTGCGATCCTGGAAAAATGGGTTTCAGGCCATAAAAACCATGACCCCGGGGTCATCAAAAATTTTGGTGGAAAAAATATATTTTCCTAGAAACATTTTGGAGTAGCAGGAGCATTGCTTGTCAACCAAGGTACCTCAGGAGCATCAAGAAACTTGATTGGGAGAGGATTTGTGCGATCCTGGAAAAATGGGTTTCAGGCCAGAAAAACGATGACCCCGGGGTCATCAAAAAACTGGTGAAAAAAAATATTTTGCCTAGAAACATTTTGGTGTAGCAGGAGCATTGTTTTTCACCCAAGGAAACTCTGGAGCATCAAGAAAGTTGATTGGAGAGGATTTGTGCGATCCTGGAAAAATGGGTTTCAGGCCAGAAAACCGATGACCCCGGGGTCATCAAAAAACTGGTGAAAAAAAATATTTTGCCTTGAAACATTTTGGTGTAGCAGGAGCATTGCTTGTCACGAAGGAAACTCTGGAGCATCAAGAAAGTTGATTGGGAGAGGATTTGTGCGATCCTGGAAAAATGGGTTTTAGGCCAGAAAACCATGACCCCGGGGTCATCAAAAATTTTGATGGAAAAAAATATTTTGCCTAGAAACATTTTGGAGTAGCAGAGCATTGCCTTGTCAACCAAGGAAAATCTGGAGCAACAAGAAACTTGATTGGAAGAGGATTTGTGCGATCCTGGAAAAATGGGATTCAGGCCAGAAAAACGATGACCCCGGGGTCATCAAACAATTGGGTGAAAAAAATATTTTGCCTAGCAACATTTTGGTGTAGCAGGAGCATTTTTTGTCACCCAAGGAAACTCTGGAGCATCAAGAAAGTTGATTGGGAGAGGATTTGTGCGTTCCTGGAAAAATGAGTTTCAGGCTAGAAAAACCATGACCCCGGGGTCATCAAAAATTTTGGTGGAAAAAATATATTTTCCCCCTAGAAACATTTTGGAGTAGCAGGAGCATTGCTTGTCACCAAGGAAAATCTGGAGCATCAAGAAAGTTGATTGGGAGAGGATTTGTGCGATCCTGGAAAAATGGGTTTCAGGCCAGGAAATCGATGACCCCGGGGTCATCAAAAATTTTGGTGGAAAAAAAATATTTTCCGTACAAACATTTTGGAGTAGCAGGAGCATTGCTTGTCAACCAAGGTACCTCAGGAGCATCAAGAAACTTGATTGGCAGAGGATTTGTGCGATCCTGGAAAAATGGGTTTCAGGCCAGAAAAACGATGACCCCGGGGTCATCAAACAATTGGTGAAAAAAAATATTTTGCCTATCAACCCTTTTGGTGTAGCAGGAGCATTGTTTTTCATCCAAGGAAACTCTGGAGCATCAAGAAAGTTGATTGGGAGAGGATTTGTGCGTTCCTGGAAAAATGGGTTTCAGGCCAGAAAAACCATGACTCCGGGGTCATCAAAAATTTTGGTGGAAAAAATATATTTTGCCAAGAAACATTTTGGTGTGCAGGAGCATTGCTTGACAACCAAGGTAACTCTGGACCATCAAGAACTTGATGGGGAGAGGATTTGTGCGATCCTGGAAAAATGGGTTTCAGGCCAGAAAAACCATGACCCCGGGGTCTTCAATAAATTGGTGAAAGAAAATATTTTGCCTAGAAACATTTGGAGTAGCAGGAGCATTGCTTGTCAACCAAGGTACCTCTGGAGCATCAAGAAACTTGATTGGAAGAGGATTTGTGCGATTATGGAAAAAATGGGTTCCAGGCCAGAAAAACGATGACCTAGGGTCATCAAACAACTGGTAAAAAAAAAAATATTTTGCCTAGCAACACTTTGGTGTAGCAGGAGCATTGTTTTTCACCCAAGGAAACTCTGGAGCATCAAGAAAGTTGATTGGGAGAGGATTTGTGCGATCCTGGAAAAATGGGTTTCAGGCCAGAAAAACCATGACCCCGGGGTCATCAAAAATTTTTGGTGTGAAAAAATATATTTTCCCTAGAAACATTTTGGAGTAGCAGGAGCATTGCTTGTCAACCAAGAAAACTCTGGAGCACCAAGAAACTTGATTGGGAGAGGATATGTGCGATCCAGGAAAAATGGGTTTCAGGCCAGAAAAACCATGACCCCGGGGTCATCATACAATTGGTGAAAAAAAATATTTTGCCTAGCAACATTTTGGTGTAGCATGAGCATTGGTTGTCACCCAAGGAAACTCTGGAGCATCAAGAAAGTTGATTGGGAGAGGATATGTGCGATCCTGGAAAAATGGGTTTCAGGCCAGAAAAACGATGACCCCGGGGTCATCAAACAATTGGTGAAAAAAAATATTTGCCTAGAAACATTTTGGTGTAGCAGGAGCATTGCTTGTCAACCAAGGTACCTCTGGAGCATCAAGAAACTTGATTGGAAGAGGATTTGTGCGATCCTGGAAAAATGGGTTCCAGGCCAGAAAAACGATGACCTGGGATCATCAAACAACTGGTAAAAAAAAAAAATATTTTGCCTAGCAACATTTTGGTGTAGCAGGAGCATTGTTTGTCACCCAAGGAAACTCTGGAGCATCAAGAAAGTTGATTGGGAGAGGATTTGTGCGATCCTGGAAAAATGGGTTTCAGGCCATAAAAACCATGACCCCGGGGTCATCAAAAATTTTGGTGGAAAAAATATATTTTCCCTAGAAACATTTTGGAGTAGCAGGAGCATTGCTTGTCAACCAAGGTACCTCAGGAGCATCAAGAAACTTGATTGGGAGAGGATTTGTGCGATCCTGGAAAAATGGGTTTCAGGCCAGAAAAACGATGACCCCGGGGTCATCAAAAAACTGTGTGAAAAAAAATATTTTGCCTAGAAACATTTTGGTGTAGCAGGAGCATTGTTTTTCACCAAGGAAACTCTGGAGCATCAAGAAAGTTGATTGGGAGAGGATTTGTGCGATCCTGGAAAAATGGGTTTCAGGCCAGAAAACCGATGACCCCGGGGTCATCAAAAAACTGGTGAAAAAAAATATTTTGCCTTGAAACATTTTGGTGTAGCAGGAGCATTGCTTGTCACCGAAGAAACTCTGGAGCATCAAGAAAGTTGATTGGGAGAGGATTTGTGCGATCCTGGAAAAATGGGTTTTAGGCCAGAAAACCATGACCCGGGGTCATCAAAAATTTTGATGGAAAAAAAATATTTTGCCTAGAAACATTTTGGAGTAGCAGGAGCATTGCTTGTCAACCAAGGAAAATCTGGAGCAACAAGAAACTTGATTGGAAGAGGATTTGTGCGATCCTGGAAAAATGGGATTCAGGCCAGAAAAACGATGACCCCGGGGTCATCAAACAATTGGTGAAAAAAAATATTTTGCCTAGCAACATTTTGGTGTAGCAGGAGCATTTTTTGTCACCCAAGGAAACTCTGGAGCATCAAGAAAGTTGATTGGGAGAGGATTTGTGCGTTCCTGGAAAAATGAGTTTCAGGCTAGAAAAACCATGACCCCCCGGGGTCATCAAAAATTTTGGTGGAAAAAATATATTTTCCCTAGAAACATTTTGGAGTAGCAGGAGCATTGCTTGTCAACAAGGAAAATCTGGAGCATCAAGAAAGTTGATTGGGAGAGGATTTGTGCGATCCTGGAAAAATGGGTTTCAGGCCAGGAAATCGATGACCCCGGGTCATCAAAAATTTTGGTGGAAAAAAAATATTTTCCGTACAAACATTTTGGAGTAGCAGGAGCATTGCTTGTCAACCAAGGTACCTCAGGAGCATCAAGAAACTTGATTGCAGAGGATTTGTGCGATCCTGGAAAAATGGGTTTCAGGCCAGAAAAACGATGACCCCGGGGTCATCAAACAATTGGTGAAAAAAAATATTTTGCCTATCAACCTTTTGGTGTAGCAGGAGCATTGTTTTTCATCCAAGGAAACTCTGGAGCATCAAGAAAGTTGATTGGGAGAGGATTTGTGCGTTCCTGGAAAAATGGTTTCAGGCCAGAAAAACCATGACTCCGGGGTCATCAAAATTTTGGTGGAAAAAAATATATTTTGCCAAGAAACATTTTGGTGTAGCAGGAGCATTGCTTGACAACCAAGGTAACTCTGGACCATCAAGAAACTTGATGGGGGAGAGGATTTGTGCGATCCTGGAAAAATGGGTTTCAGGCCAGAAAAACCATGACCCCGGGGTCTTCAATAAATTGGTGAAAGAAAATATTTTGCCTAGCAACATTTTGGAGTAGCAGGAGCATAGCTTGTCACCCAAGGAAACTCTGGAGCATCAAGAAAGTTGATTGGGAGAGGATTGGTGCGATCCTGGAAAAATGGGTTTCAGGCCAGAAAAACCATGACCCCGGTGGTCATCAAAAATTTTGGTGGAAAAAATATATTTTCCTAGAAACATTTTGGAGTAGCAGGAGCATTGCTTGTCAACCAAGGAAACTCTGGAGCATCAAGAAAGTTGATTGGGAGAGGATTTGTGCGATCCTGGAAAAATGGGTTTCAGGCCAGAAAAACGATGACCCCGGGATCATCAAACAATTGGTGAAAAAAAATATTTTGCCTAGCAACATTTTGGTGTAGCAGGAGCATTGTTTGTCACCCAAGGAAATTCTGGAGCATCAAGAAACTTGATGGGTAGAGGATTTGTGCGTTCCTGGAAAAATGGGTTTCAGGCCAGAAAAAACCATGACCCCGGAGTCATCAAAATTTTGGTGGAAAAAATATATTTTCCCTAGAAACATTTTGCTGTAGCAGGAGCATTGCTTGACAACCAAGGTAACTCTGGAGCATCAAGAAACTTGATGGGGAGAGGATTTGTGCGATCCTGGAAAAATGGGTTTCAGGCCAGAAAAACGATGACCCCGGGGGTCATCAAACAATTGGTGAAAAAAATATTTTGCCTAGCAACATTTTGGAGTAGCAGGAGCATTGCTTGTCAACCAAGGTAACTCTGGAGCTTCAAGAAACTTGATTGGGAGAGTATTTGTGCGATCCTGGAAAAATGGGTTTCTGGCCAGAAAAACGATGACCCCGGGGTCATCAAAAAATTGGTGAAAGAAAATATTTTGCTAGAAACATTTTGGTTGTAGCAGGAGAATAGCTTGTCACCCAAGGAAACTCTGGAGCATCAAGAAAGTTGATTGGGAGAGGATTGGTGCGATCCTGGAAAAAATGGGTTTCAGGCCAGAAAAACGATGACCCCGGGGGTCATCAAAAATTTTGGTGGAAAAAAATATTTTCCCTACAAACATTTTGGAGTAGCAGGAGCATTGCTTGTCAACCAAGGTACCTCAGGAGCATCAAGAAACTTGATTGGAGAGGATTTGTGCGGTCCTGGAAAAATGGTTTCAGGCCAGAAAAACGATGACCCCGGGGTCATCAAACAATTGGTGAAAAAAAATATTTTGCCTAGCAACATTTTGGTGTAGCAGGAGCATTGTTTGTCACCCAAGGAAAACTCTGGAGCATCAAGAAAGTTGATTGGGAGGAGGATTTGTGCGTTCCTGGAAAAATGGGTTTCAGGCCAGAAAAACCATGACCCCGGGGTCATCAAAAATTTTGGTGGAAAAAATATATTTTCCCTAGAATCATTTTGGCGTAGCAGGAGCATTGCTTGTCAACCAAGGTAACTCTGGAGCATCAAGAAACTTGATTGGGAGAGGATTTGTGCGATCCTGGAAAAATGGGTTTCAGGCCAGAAAACGATGACCCCGGGTCATTAAAAAATTGGTGAAAGAAAATATTTTGCCTAGAAACATTTTGGTGTAGCAGGAGCATAGCTTGTCACCCAAGGAAAATCTGGAGCATCAAGAAAGTTGATTGGGAGAGGATTTGTGCGATCCTGGAAAAATGGGTTTTCAGGCCAGAAAAACGATGACCCCGGGGTCATCAAAAAACTGTGAAAAAAAATATTTTGCCTAGAAATTTTTGGTGTAGCAGGAGCATTGCTTGTCAACCAAGGAAACTCTGGAGCATCAAGAAAGTTGATTGGGAGAGGATTTGTGCGTTCCTGGAAAAATGGTTTCAGTCCAGAAAACCATGACCCCGGGGTCATCAAAAATTTTGGTGGAAAAAATATATTTTCCCTAGAAACATTTTGGGAGTAGCAGGAGCATTGCTTGTCAACCAAGGAAACTCTGGAGCATCAAGAAAGTTTATTGGGAGAGGATTTGTGCGATCCTGGAAAAATGGGTTTCAGGCCAGAAAAACGATGACCCCCGGGTCATCAAAATTTTGGTGGGAAAAAATATATTTTCCCTAGAAACATTTTGGAGTAGCAGGAGCATTGCTTGTCAACCAAGGAAACTCTGGAGCATCAAGAAAGTTGATTGGGAGAGGATTTGTGCGATCCTGGAAAAATGGGTTTCAGGCCAGAAAAACCATGACCCCGGGGTCATCATACAATTGGTGAAAAAAAATATTTTGCCTAGCAACATTTTGGTGTAGCATGAGCATTGGTTGTCACCCAAGGAAACTCTGGAGCATCAAGAAAGTTGATTGGGAGAGGATATGTGCGATCCTGGAAAAATGGGTTTCAGGCCAGAAAAAACGATGACCCCGGGGTCATCAAACAATTGGTGAAAAAAAATATTTTGCCTAGAAACATTTTGGTGTAGCAGGAGCATTGCTTGTCAACCAAGGTACCTCTGGAGCATCAAGAAACTTGATTGGAAGAGGATTTGTGCGATCCTGGAAAAATGGGTTCCAGGCCAGAAAAACGATGACCTGGGAATCATCAAACAACTGGTAAAAAAAAAAAAATATTTTGCCTAGCAACATTTTGGTTGTAGCAGGAGCATTGTTTGTCACCCAAGGAAACTCTGGAGCATCAAGAAAGTTGATTGGGAGAGGATTTGTGCGATCCTGGAAAAATGGGTTTCAGGCCATAAAAAACCATGACCCCGGGGTCATCAAAAATTTTGGTGGAAAAAATATATTTTCCCTAGAAACATTTTGGAGTAGCAGGAGCATTGCTTGTCAACCAAGGTACCTCAGGAGCATCAAGAAACTTGATTGGGAGAGGATTTGTGCGATCCTGGAAAAATGGGTTTCAGGCCAGAAAAACGATGACCCCGGGGTCATCAAAAACTGGTGAAAAAAAATATTTTGCCTAGAAACATTTTGGTGTAGCAGGAGCATTGTTTTTCACCCAAGGAAACTCTGGAGCATCAAGAAAGTTGATTGGGAGAGGATTTGTGCGATCCTGGAAAAATGGGTTTTCAGGCCAGAAAACCGATGACCCCGGGGTCATCAAAAACTGGTGAAAAAAAATATTTTGCCTTGAAACATTTTGGTGTAGCAGGAGCATTGCTTGTCACCGAAGGAAACTCTGGAGCATCAAGAAAGTTGATTGGGAGAGGATTTGTGCGATCCTGGAAAAATGGGTTTTAGGCCAGAAAACCATGACCCCGGGGTCATCAAAAATTTTGATGGAAAAAAAATATTTTGCCTAGAAACATTTTGGAGTAGCAGGAGCATTGCTTGTCAACCAAGGAAAATCTGGAGCAACAAGAAACTTGATTGGAAGAGGATTTGTGCGATCCTGGAAAAATGGGATTCAGGCCAGAAAAACGATGACCCCGGGGTCATCAACAATTGGTGAAAAAAAATATTTGCCTAGCAACATTTTGGTGTAGCAGGAGCATTTTTGTCACCCAAGGAAACTCTGGAGCATCAAGAAAGTTGATTGGGAGAGGATTTGTGCGTTCCTGGAAAAATGAGTTTCAGGCTAGAAAAAACATGACCCCGGGGCATCAAAAATTTTGGTGGAAAAAAATATATTTTCCCTAGAAACATTTTGGAGTAGCAGGAGCATTGCTTGTCAACCAAGGAAAATCTGGAGCATCAAGAAAGTTGATTGGGAGAGGATTTGTGCGATCCTGGAAAAATGGGTTTCAGGCCAGGAAATCGATGACCCCGGGGTCATCAAAAATTTTGGTGGAAAAAAAATATTTTCCGTACAAAACATTTTGGGAGTAGCAGAGAGCATTGCTTGTCAACCAAGGTACCTCAGGAGCATCAAGAAACTTGATTGGCAGAGGATTTGTGCGATCCTGGAAAAATGGGTTTCAGGCCAGAAAAACGATGACCCCGGGGTCATCAAACAATTGGTGAAAAAAAATATTTTGCCTATCAACCTTTTGGTGTAGCAGGAGCATTGTTTTTCATCCAAGGAAACTCTGGAGCATCAAGAATAGTTGATTGGGAGAGGATTTGTGCGTTCCTGGAAAAATGGGTTTCAGGCCAGAAAAACCATGACTCCGGGTTCATCAAAAATTTTGGTGGAAAAAATATATTTTGCCAAGAAACATTTTGGTGTAGCAGGAGCATTGCTTGACAACCAAGGTAACTCTGGACCATCAAGAAACTTGATGGGGAGAGGATTTGTGCGATCCTGGAAAAATGGGGTTTCAGGCCAGAAAACCATGACCCCGGGGTCTTCAATAAATTGGTGAAAGAAAATATTTTGCCTAGAAACATTTTGGAGTAGCAGGAGCATTGCTTGTCAACCAAGGTACCTCTGGAGCATCAAGAAACTTGATTGGAAGAGGATTTGTGCGATTATGGAAAAATGGGTTCCAGGCCAGAAAAACGATGACCTAGGGTCATCAAACAACTGGTAAAAAAAAAAAATATTTTGCCTAGCAACACTTTGGTGTAGCAGGAGCATTGTTTTTCACCCAAGGAAACTCTGGAGCATCAAGAAAGTTGATTGGGAGAGGATTTGTGCGATCCTGGAAAAATGGGTTTCAGGCCAGAAAAACCATGACCCCGGGGGGGTCATCAAAAATTTTGGTGGAAAAAATATATTTTCCCTAGAAACATTTTGGAGTAGCAGGAGCATTGCTTGTCAACCAAGAAAACTCTGGAGCACCAAGAAACTTGATTGGAGAGAGGATATGTGCGATCCAGGAAAAATGGGTTTCAGGCCAGAAAAAACCATGACCCCGGGGTCATCATACAATTGGTGGAAAAAAAATATTTTGCCTAGCAACATTTTGGTGTAGCATGAGCATTGGTTGTCACCCAAGGAAACTCTGGAGCATCAAGAAAGTTGATTGGGAGAGGATATGTCGATCCTGGAAAAATGGGTTTCAGGCCAGAAAAAACGATGACCCCGGGGTCATCAAACAATTGGTGAAAAAAAATATTTTGCCTAGAAACATTTGGTGTAGCAGGAGCATTGCTTGTCAACCAAGGTACCTCTGGAGCATCAAGAAACTTGATTGGAAGAGGATTTGTGCGATCCTGGAAAAATGGGTTCAGGCCAGAAAAACGATGACCTGGGATCATCAAACAACTGGTAAAAAAAAAAAATATTTTGCCTAGCAACATTTTGGTGTAGCAGGAGCATTGTTTGTCACCCAAGGAAACTCTGGAGCATCAAGAAAGTTGATTGGGAGAGGATTTGTGCGATCCTGGAAAAATGGGTTTTCAGGCCATAAAAACCATGACCCCGGGGTCATCAAAAATTTTGGTGGAAAAAATATATTTTCCCTAGAAACATTTTGGAGTAGCAGGAGCATTGCTTGTCAACCAAGGTACCTCAGGAGCATCAAGAAACTTGATTGGGAGAGGATTTGTGCGATCCTGGAAAAATGGGTTTCAGGCCAGAAAAACGATGACCCCGGGGTCATCAAAAAACTGGTGAAAAAAATATTTTGCCTAGAAACATTTTGGTGTAGCAGGAGCATTGTTTTTCACCCAAGGAAACTCTGGAGCATCAAGAAAGTTGATTGGGAGAGGATTTGTGCGATCCTGGAAAAATGGGTTTCAGGCCAGAAAACCGATGACCCCGGGGTCATCAAAAAACTGGTGAAAAAAAATATTTTGCCTTGAAACATTTTGGTGTAGCAGGAGCATTGCTTGTCACCGAAGGAAACTCTGGAGCATCAAGAAAGTTGATTGGGAGAGGATTTGTGCTCCTGGAAAAATGGGTTTTAGGCCAGAAAACCATGACCCCGGGGTCATCAAAAATTTTGATGGAAAAAAAATATTTTGCCTAGAAACATTTTGGAGTAGCAGGAGCATTGCTTGTCAACCAAGGAAAATCTGGAGCAACAAGAAACTTGATTGGAAGAGGATTTGTGCGATCCTGGAAAAATGGGATTCAGGCCAGAAAAACGATGACCCCCGGGGTCATCAAACAATTGGTGAAAAAAATATTTTTGCCTAGCAACATTTTGGTGTAGCAGGAGCATTTTTTGTCACCCAAGGAACTCTGGAGCATCAAGAAAGTTGATTGGAGAGGATTTGTGCGTTCCTGGAAAAATGAGTTTCAGGGCTAGAAAAACCATGACCCCGGGGTCATCAAAAATTTTGGTGGAAAAAATATATTTTTCCCTAGAAACATTTTGGGAGTAGCAGGAGCATTGCTTGTCAACCAAGGAAAATCTGGAGCATCAAGAAAGTTGATTGGGAGAGGATTTGTGCGATCCTGGAAAAATGGGTTTCAGGCCAGGAAATCGATGACCCCGGGGTCATCAAAAATTTTGGTGGAAAAAAAATATTTTCCGTACAAACATTTTGGAGTAGCAGGAGCATTGCTTGTCAACCAAGGTACCTCAGGAGCATCAAGAAACTTGATTGGCAGAGGATTTGTGCGATCCTGGAAAAATGGGTTTCAGGCCAGAAAAACGATGACCCCGGGGGTCATCAAACAATTGGTGAAAAAAAATATTTTGCCTATCAACCTTTTGGTGTAGCAGGAGCATTGTTTTTCATCCAAGGAAACTCTGGAGCATCAAGAAAGTTGATTGGGAGAGGATTTGTGCGTTCCTGGAAAAATGGGTTTCAGGCCAGAAAAACCATGACTCCGGGGTCATCAAAAATTTTGGTGGGAAAAAATATATTTTGCCAAGAAACATTTTGGTGTAGCAGGAGCATTGCTTGACAACCAAGGTAACTCTGGACCATCAAGAAACTTGATGGGAGAGGATTTGTGCGATCCTGGAAAAAATGGGGTTTCAGGCCAGAAAAACCATGACCCCGGGGTCTTCAATAAATTGGTGAAAGAAAATATTTTGCCTAGAAACATTTTGGAGTAGCAGGAGCATTGCTTGTCAACCAAGGTACCTCTGGAGCATCAAGAAACTTGATTGGAAGAGGATTTGTGCGATTATGGAAAAATGGGTTCCAGGCCAGAAAAACGATGACCTAGGGTCATCAAACAACTGGTAAAAAAAAAAAATATTTTGCCTAGCAACACTTTGGTGTAGCAGGAGCATTGTTTTTCACCCAAGGAAACTCTGGAGCATCAAGAAAGTTGATTGGGAGAGGATTTGTGCGATCCTGGAAAAATGGGTTTCAGGCCAGAAAAACCATGACCCCGGGGTCATCAAAAATTTTGGTGGAAAAAATATATTTTCCCTAGAAACATTTTGGAGTAGCAGGAGCATTGCTTGTCAACCAAGATAACTCTGGAGCACCAAGAAACTTGATTGGGAGAGGATATGTGCGATCCAGGAAAAATGGGTTTCAGGCCAGAAAAACGATGAACCCGGGGTCATCAAAAAATTGGTGAAAGAAAATATTTTGCCTAGAAAAATTTTGGTGTAGCAGGAGCATAGCTTGTCACCCAAGGAAACTCTGAAGCATCAAGAAAGTTGATTGGGAGAGGATTTGTGCGATCCTGGAAAAATGGGTTTCAGGCCAGAAAAACGATGACCCCGGGGTCATCAAAAATTTTGGTGGAAAAAAAATATTTTCCCTACAAACATTTTGGAGTAGCAGGAGCATTGCTTGTCAACCAAGGTACCTCAGGAGCATCAAGAAACTTGATTGGGAGAGGATTTGTGCGATCCTGGAAAAATGGGTTTCAGGCCAGAAAAACGATGACCCCGGGGTCATCAAACAATTGGTGAAAAAAAATATTTTGCCTAGCAACATTTTGGTGTAGCAGGAGCATTGTTTGTCACCCAAGGAAACTCTGGAGCATCAAGAAAGTTGATTGGGAGAGGATTTGTGCGTTCCTGGAAAAATGGGTTTCAGGCCAGAAAAACCATGACCCCGGGGTCATCAAAAATTTTGGTGGAAAAAATATATTTTCCCTAGAAACATTTTGCTGTATCAGGAGCATTGCTTGACAACCAAGGTAACTCTGGAGCATCAAGAAACTTGAAGGGGACAGGATATGTGCGATCCTGGAAAAATGGGTTTCAGGCCAGAAAAACGATGACCCCGGGGTCATCAAAAATTTTGGTGGGAAAAAAATATTTTGCCTAGAAACATTTTGTTGTAGCAGGAGCATTGCTTGTCAACCAAGGTAACTCTGGAGCATCCAGAAACTTGATTGGGAGAGGATTTGTGCGATCCTGGAAAAATGGGTTTCAGGCCAGGAAAACGATGACCCCGGGGTCATCAAAAATTTTGGTGGAAAAAAAATATTTTCCCTAGAAGCATTTTGGAGTAGCAGGAGCATTGCTTGTCAACCAAGGTACCTCAGGAGCATCAAGAAACTTGATTGGCAGAGGATTTGTGCAATCCTGGAAAAATGGGATTCAGGCCAGAAAAACGATGACCCCGGGGTCATCAAACAATTGGTGAAAAAAAATATTTTGCCTAGCGACATTTTGGTGTAGCAGGAGCATTGTTTGTCACCCAAGGAAACTCTGGAGCATCAAGAAAGTTGATTGGGAGAGGATTTGTGCGATCCTGGAAAAATGGGTTTCAGGCCAGAAAAACCATGACCCCGGGGTGATCAAAAATTTTGGTGGAAAAAAAATATTTTCCCTACAAACATTTTGGAGTAGCAGGAGCATTGCTTGTCAACCAAGGTACCTCAGGAGCATCAAGAAACTTGATTGGCAGAGGATTTGTGCGATCCTGGAAAAATGGGTTTCAGGCCAGAAAAACGATGACCCCGGGGTCATCAAACAATTGGTGAAAAAAAATATTTTGCCTATCAACCTTTTGGTGTAGCAGGAGCATTGTTTTTCATCCAAGGAAACTCTGGAGCATCAAGAAAGTTGATTGGGAGAGGATTTGTGCGTTCCTGGAAAAATGGGTTTCAGGCCAGAAAAACCATGAATCCGGCGTCATCAAAAATTTTGGTGGAAAAAATATATTTTGCCAAGAAACATTTTGGTGTAGCAGGAGCATTGCTTGACAACCAAGGTAACTCTGGACCATCAAGAAACTTGATGGGGAGAGGATTTGTGCGATCCTGGAAAAATGGGTTCCAGGCCAGAAAAACGATGACCTGGGGTCATCAAACAACTGGTAAAAAAAAAAAATATTTTGCCTAGCAACATTTTGGTGTAGCAGGAGCATTGTTTTTCACCCAAGGAAACTCTGGAGCATCAAGAAAGTTGATTGGGAGAGGGTTTGTGCGATCCTGGAAAAATGGGTTTCAGGCCAGAAAAACCATGACCCCGGGGTCATCAAAAATTTTGGTGGAAAAAATATATTTTCCCTAGAAACATTTTGGAGTAGCAGGAGCATTGCTTGTCAACCAAGATAACTCTGGAGCACCAAGAAACTTGATTGGGAGAGGATATGTGCGATCCAGGAAAAATGGGTTTCAGGCCAGAAAAACGATGACCCCGGGGTCATCAAAAAATTGGTGAAAGAAAATATTTTGCCTAGAAACATTTTGGTGTAGCAGGAGCATAGCTTGTCACCCAAGGAAACTCTGAAGCATCAAGAAAGTTGATTGGGAGAGGATTTGTGCGATCCTGGAAAAATGGGCTTCAGGCCAGAAAAACGATGACCCCGGGGTCATCAAAAATTTTGGTGGAAAAAATATATTTTCCCTACAAACATTTTGGAGTAGCAGGAGCATTGCTTGTCAACCAAGGTACCTCAGGAGCATCAAGAAACTTGATTGGGAGAGGATTTGTGCGATCCTGGAAAAATGGGTTTCAGGCCAGAAAAACGATGACCCCGGGGTCATCAAACAATTGGTGAAAAAAAATATTTTGCCTAGCAACATTTTGGTGTAGCAGGAGCATTGTTTGTCACCCAAGGAAACTCTGGAGCATCAAGAAAGTTGATTGGGAGAGGATTTGTGCGTTCCTGGAAAAATGGGTTTCAGGCCAGAAAAACCATGACCCCGGGGTCATCAAAAATTTTGGTGGAAAAAATATATTTTCCCTAGAAACATTTTGCTGTATCAGGAGCATTGCTTGACAACCAAGGTAACTCTGGAGCATCAAGAAACTTGAAGGGGAGAGGATTTGTGCGATCCTGGAAAAATGGGTTTCAGGCCAGGAAAACGATGACCCCGGGGTCATCAAAAATTTTGGAGGGAAAAAAATATTTTGCCTAGAAACATTTTGTTGTAGCAGGAGCATTGCTTGTCAACCAAGGTAACTCTGGCGCATCCAGAAACTTGATTGGGAGAGGATTTGTGCGATCCTGGAAAAATGGGTTTCAGGCCAGGAAAACGATGACCCCGGGGTCATCAAAAATTTTGGTGGAAAAAAAATATATTCCCTAGAAGCATTTTGGAGTAGCAGGAGCATTGCTTGTCAACCAAGGTACCTCAGGAGCATCAAGAAACTTGATTGGCAGAGTATTTGTGCAATCCTGGAAAAATGGGATTCAGGCCAGAAAAACGATGACCCCGGGGTCATCAAACAATTGGTGAAAAAAAATATTTTGCCTAGCGACATTTTGGTGTAGCAGGAGCATTGCTTGACAACCAAGGTAACTCTGGAGCATCAAGAAACTTGATGGGGAGAGGATTTGTGCGATCCTGGAAAAATGGGTTTCAGGCCAGAAAAACCATGACCCCGGGGTCTTCAATAAATTGGTGAAAGAAAATATTTTGCCTAGCAACATTTTGGAGTAGCAGGAGCATAGCTTGTCACCCAAGGAAACTCTGGAGCATCAAGAAAGTTGATTGGGAGAGGATTTGTGCGATCCTGGAAAAATGGGTTCCAGGCCAGAAAAACGATGACCCCGGGGTCAACAAAAAATTGGTGAAAAAAAATATTTTGCCTAGAAACATTTTGGTGTAGCAGGAGCATTGCTTGTCAACCAAGGTACCTCTGGAGCATCAAGAAACTTGATTGGAAGAGGATTTGTGCGATCCTGGAAAAACGGGTTCCAGGCCAGAAAAACGATGACCTGGGGTCATCAAACAACTGGTAAAAAAAAAAAATATTTTGCCTAGCAACATTTTGGTGTAGCAGGAGCATTGTTTTTCACCCAAGGAAACTCTGGAGCATCAAGAAAGTTGATTGGGAGAGGGTTTGTGCGATCCTGGAAAAATGGGTTTCAGGCCAGAAAAACCATGACCCCGGGGTCATCAAAAATTTTGGTGGAAAAAATATATTTTCCCTAGAAACATTTTGGAGTAGCAGGAGCATTGCTTGTCAACCAAGATAACTCTGGAGCACAAAGAAACTTGATTGGGAGAGGATATGTGCGATCCAGGAAAAATGGGTTTCAGGCCAGAAAAACGATGACCCCGGGGTCATCAAAAAATTGGTGAAAGAAAATATTTTGCCTAGAAACATTTTGGTGTAGCAGGAGCATAGCTTGTCACCCAAGGAAACTCTGAAGCATCAAGAAAGTTGATTGGGAGAGGATTTGTGCGATCCTGGAAAAATGGGCTTCAGGCCAGAAAAACGATGACCCCGGGGTCATCAAAAATTTTGGTGGAAAAAAAATATTTTCCCTACAAACATTTTGGAGTAGCAGGAGCATTGCTTGTCAACCAAGGTACCTCAGGAGCATCAAGAAACTTGATTGGGAGAGGATTTGTGCGATCCTTGAAAAATGGGTTTCAGGCCAGAAAAACGATGACCCCGGGGTCATCAAACAATTGGTGAAAAGAAATATTTTGCCTAGCAACATTTTGGTGTAGCAGGAGCATTGTTTGTCACCCAAGGAAACTCTGGAGCATCAAGAAAGTTGATTGGGAGAGGATTTGTGCGTTCCTGGAAAAATGGGTTTCAGGCCAGAAAAACCATGACCCCGGGGTCATCAAAAATTTTGGTGGAAAAAATATATTTTCCCTAGAAACATTTTGCTGTATCAGGAGCATTGCTTGACAACCAAGGTAACTCTGGAGCATCAAGAAACTTGAAGGGGAGAGGATTTGTGCGATCCTGGAAAAATGGGTTTCAGGCCAGGAAAACGATGACCCCGGGGTCATCAAAAATTTTGGTGGGAAAAAAATATTTTGCCTAGAAACATTTTGTTGTAGCAGGAGCATTGCTTGTCAACCAAGGTAACTCTGGAGCATCCAGAAACTTGATTGGGAGAGGATTTGTGCGATCCTGGAAAAATGGGTTTCAGGCCAGGAAAACGATGACCCCGGGGTCATCAAAAATTTTGGTGGAAAAAAAATATATTCCCTAGAAGCATTTTGGAGTAGCAGGAGCATTGCTTGTCAACCAAGGTACCTCAGGAGCATCAAGAAACTTGATTGGCAGAGGATTTGTGCAATCCTGGAAAAATGGGATTCAGGCCAGAAAAACGATGACCCCGGGGTCATCAAACAATTGGTGAAAAAAAATATTTTGCCTAGCGACATTTTGGTGTAGCAGGAGCATTGTTTGTCACCCAAGGAAACTCTGGAGCATCAAGAAAGTTGATTGGGAGAGGATTTGTGCGATCCTGGAAAAATGGGTTTCAGGCCAGAAAAACCATGACCCCGGGGTCATCAAAAATTTTGGTGGAAAAAATATATTTTCCCTAGAAACATTTTGGAGTAGCAGGAGCATTGCTTGTCAACCAAGATAACTCTGGAGCACCAAGAAACTTGATTGGGAGAGGATATGTGCGATCCTGGAAAAATGGGTTTCAGGCCAGAAAAACGATGACCCCGGGGTCATCAAAAAATTGGTGAAAGAAAATATTTGCCTAGAAACATTTTGGTGTAGCAGGAGCATAGCTTGTCACCCAAGGAAACTCTGGAGCATCAAGAAAGTTGATTGGGAGAGGATTTGTGCGATCCTGGAAAAATGGGTTTCAGGCCAGAAAAACGATGACCACGGGGTCATCAAAAATTTTGGTGGAAAAAAAATATTTTCCCTACAAAAATTTTGGAGTAGCAGGAGCATTGCTTATCAACCAAGGTACCTCAGGAGCATCAAGAAACTTGATTGGGAGAGGATTTGTGCGATCCTGAAAAAATGGGTTTCAGGCCAGAAAAACGATGACCCCGGGGTCATCAAACAATTGGTGAAAAAAAATATTTTGCCTAGCAACATTTTGTTGTAGCAGGAGCATTGTTTGTCACCCAAGGAAACTCTGGAGCATCAAGAAATTTGATTGGGAGAGGATTTGTGCGTTCCTGGAAAAATGGGTTTCAGGCCAGAAAAACCATGACCCCGGGGTCATCAAAAATTTTGGTGGAAAAAATATATTTTCCCTAGAAACATTTTGCTGTATCAGGAGCATTGCTTGACAACCAAGGTAACTCTGGATCATCAAGAAACTTGAAGGGGAGAGGATTTGTGCGATCCTGGAAAAATGGGTTTCAGGCCAGGAAAACGATGACCCCGAGGTCATCAAAAATTTTGGTGGGAAAAAAATATTTTGCCTAGAAACATTTTGTTGTAGCAGGAGCATTGCTTGTCAACCAAGGTAACTCTGGAGCATCCAGAAACTTGATTGGGAGAGGATTTGTGCGATCCTGGAAAAATGGGTTTCAGGCCAGGAAAACGATGACCCCGGGGTCATCAAAAATTTTGGTGGAAAAGAAATATTTTCCCTAGAAGCATTTTGGAGTAGCAGGAGCATTGCTTGTCAACCAAGGTACCTCAGGAGCATCAAGAAACTTGATTGGCAGAGGATTTGTGCGATCCTGGAAAAATAGGATTCAGGCCAGAAAAACGATGACCCCGGGGTCATCAAACAATTGGTGAAAAAAAATATTTTGCCTAGCAACATTTTGGTGTAGCAGGAGCATTGTTTGTCACCCAAGGAAACTCTGGAGCATCAAGAAAGTTGATTGGGAGAGGATTTGTGCTATCCTGGAAAAATGGGTTTCAGGCCAGGAAAACGATGACCCCGGGGTCATCAAAAATTTTTGTGGAAAAAAAATATTTTCCCTACCATCATTTTGGAGAAGCAGGAGCATTGCTTGTCAACCAAGGTACCTCAGGAGCATCAAGAAACTTGATTGGGAGAGGATTTGTGCGATCCTGGAAAAATGGGTTTCAGGCTAGAAAAACGATGACCCCGGGGTCATCAAACTATTGGTGAAATAAAATATTTTACCTAGCAAAATTTTGGTGTAGCAGGAGCATTGTTTGTCACCCAAGGAAACTCTGGAGCATCAAGAAAGTTGATTGGGAGAGGATTTGTGCGTTCCTGGAAAAATGGGTTTCAGGCCAGAAAAACCATGACCCCGGGGTCATCAAAAATTTTGGTGGAAAAAATATATTTTCCCTAGAAACATTTTGGTGTAGCAGGAGCATTGCTTGACAACCAAGGTAACTCTGGAGCATCAAGAAACTTGATGGGGAGAGGATTTGTGCGACCCTGGAAAAATGGGTTTCAGGCGAGAAAAACGATGACCCCGGGGTCATCAAAAAATTGGTGAAAGAAAATATTTTGCCTAGAAACATTTTGGTGTAGCAGGAGCATTGCTTGACAACCAAGGTAACTCTGGAGCATCAAGAAACTTGATTGGGAGATGATTTGTGCGATCCTGGAAAAATGGGTTTCAGGCCAGAAAAACGATGACCCCGGGGTCATCAAACAATTGGTGAAAAAAAGTATTTTGCCTAGCAACTTTTTATTGTAGCAGGAGCATTGTTTGTCACCCAAGGAAACTCTGGAGCATCAAGAAAGTTGATTGGGAGAGGATTTGTGCGATCCTGGAAAAATGGGTTGCAGGCCAGAAAAGCCATGATCCCGGGGTCATCAAAAATTTTGGTGGAAAAAATATATTTTCCCTAGAAACATTTTGGAGTAGCAGGAGCATTGCTTGTCAACCAAGGTAACTCTGGAGCATCAAGAAACTTGATTGGGAGAGGATTTGTGCGATCCTATTAAAATGGGTTTCAGGCCAGAAAAACGATGACCCCGGGGTCATCAAAAAATTGTTGAAAAAAAATATTTTGCCTAGAAACATTTTGGTGTAGCAGGAGCATTGCTTGTCACCCAAGGAAACTCTGGAGCATCAAGAAATTTGATTGGGAGAGGATTTGTGCGATCCCGGAAAAATGGGTTTTAGGCCAGAAAAACCATGACCCCGGGGTCATCAAACAATTGGTGAAAAAAAATATTTTGCCTAGCAACATTTTGGAGTAGCAGGAGCATTGTTTGTCACCCAAGGAAACTCTGGAGCATCAAGAAAGTTGATTGGAAGAGGATTTGTGCGATCCTGGAAAAATGGGTTTCAGGCCAGAAAAACCATGACCCCGGGGGTCATCAAAAATTTTGGTGGAAAAAATATATTTTCCCTAGAAACATTTTGGAGTAGCAGCAGCATTGCTTGTCAACCAAGGTACCTCTGGAGCATCAAGAAAGTTGATTGGGAGAGGATTTGTGCTATCCTGGAAAAATGGGTTTCAGGCCAGAAAAACGATGACCCCGGGGTCATCAAAAAATTGGTGAAAAAAAATATTTTGCCAAGAAACCTTTTGGTATAGCAGGAGCATTGCTTGTCACCCAAGGAAACTCTGGAGCATCAAGAAAGTTGATTGGGAGAGGATTTGTGCGATCCTGGAAAAATGGGTTTCAGGCCAGAAAAACGATGACCCCGGGGTCATCAAAAAATTGGTGAAAAAAAATATTTTGCCTAGATACATTTTGGAGTAGCAGGAGCATTGCTTGTCAAACAAGGTACCTCTGGAGCATCAAGAAGGTTGATTGGGAGAGGATTTGTGCGATCCTGGAAAAATGGGTTTCAGGCCAGGAAAACGATGACCCCGAGGTCATCAAAAATTTTGGTGGGAAAAAAATATTTTGCCTAGAAACATTTTGTTGTAGCAGGAGCATTGCTTGTCAACCAAGGTAACTCTGGAGCATCCAGAAACTTGTTTGGGAGAGGATTTGTGCGATCCTGGAAAAATGGGTTTCAGGCCAGGAAAACGATGACCCCGGGGTCATCAAACATTTTGGTGGAAAAAAAATATTTTCCCTAGAAGCATTTTGGAGTAGCAGGAGCATTGCTTGTCAACCAAGGTACCTCAGGAGCATCAAGAAAGTTGATTGGGAGAGGATTTGTGCAATCCTGGAAAAATGGGATTCAGGCCAGAAAAACGATGACCCCGGGGTCATCAAACAATTGGTGAAAAGAAATATTTTGCCTAGCAACAATTTGGTGTAGCAGGAGCATTGTTTGTCACCCAAGGAAACTCTGGAGCATCAAGAAAGTTGATTGGGAGAGGATTTGTGCGATCCTGGAAAAATGGGTTTCAGGCCAGGAAAACGATGACCCCGGGGTCATCAAAAATTTTTTTTGAAAAAAAAAAAATTTTCCCTACCATCATTTTGGAGAAGCAGGAGAATTGCTTGTCAACCAATGTACCTCAGGAGCATCAAGAAACTTGATTGGGAGAGGATTTGTGCGATCCTGGAAAAATGGGTTTCAGGCCAGAAAAACGATGACCCCGGGGTCATCAAACAATTGGTGAAAAAAAATATTTTGCCTAGCAACATTTTGGTGTAGCAGGAGCATTGTTTGTCACCCAAGGAAACTCTGGAGCATCAAGAAAGTTGATTGGGAGAGGATTTGTGCGTTCCTGGAAAAATGGGTTTCAGGCCAGAAAAACCATGACCCCGGGGTCTTCAAAAATTTTGGTGGAAAAAATATATTTTCCCTAGAAACATTTTGGTGTAGCAGGAGCATTGCTTGACAACCAAGGTAACTCTGGAGCATCAAGAAACTTGATGGGGAGAGGATTTGTGCGACCCTGGAAAAATGGGTTTCAGGCCAGAAAAACGATGACCCCGGGGACATCAAAAAATTGGTGAAAGAAAATATTTTGCCTAGAAACATTTTGGTGTAGCAGGAGCATTCCTTGACAACCAAGGTAACTCTGGAGCATCAAGAAACTTGATGGGGAGAGGATTTGTGCGATCCTGGAAAAATGGGTTTCAGGCCAGAAAAACGATGACCCCGGGGTCATCAAAAAATTGGTGAAAGAAAATATTTTGCCTAGAAACATTTTGGTGTAGCAGGAGCATAGCTTGTCACCCAAGGAAACTCTGGAGCATCAAGAAAGTTGATTGGGAGAGGATTTGTGCGATCCTGGAAAAATGGGTTTCAGGCCAGAAAAACGATGACCCCGGGGTCATCAAACAATTGGTGAAAATAAATATTTTGCCTAGCAACATTTTGGTGTAGCAGGAGCATTGTTTGTCACCCAAGGAAACTCTGGAGCATCAAGAAAGTTGATTGGGATAGGATTTGTGCGATACTGGAAAAATGGGTTGCAGGCCAGAAAAACCATGACCCCGGGGTCATCAAAAATTTTGGTGGAAAAAATATATTTTCCCTAGAAACATTTTGGTGTAGCAGGAGCATTGCTTGACAACCAAGGTAACTCTGGAGCATCAAGAAACTTGATGGGGAGAGGATTTGTGCGACCCTGGAAAAATGGGTTTCAGGCCAGAAAAACGATGACCCCGGGGTCATCAAAAAATTGGTGAAAGAAAATATTTTGCCTAGAAACATTTTGGTGTAGCAGGAGCATTGCTTGACAACCAAGGTAACTCTGGAGCATCAAGAAACTTGATGGGGAGAGGATTTGTGCGATCCTTGAAAAATGGGTTTCAGGCCAGAAAAACGATGACCCCGGGGTCATTAAAAAATTGGTGAAAGAAAATATTTTGCCTAGAAACATTTTGGTGTAGCAGGAGCATAGCTTGTCACCCAAGGAAACTCTGGAGCATCAAGAAAGTTGATTGGGAGAGGATTTGTGCGATCCTGGAAAAATGGGTTTCAGGCCAGAAAAACGATGACCCCGGGGTCATCAAACAATTGGTGAAAAAAAATATTTTGCCTAGCAACATTTTGGTGTAGCAGGAGCATTGCTTGTCAACCAAGGTAACATTGGAGCTTCAAGAAACTTGATTGGGAGAGGATTTGTGCGATCCTGGAAAAATGGGTTTCAGGCCAGAAAAACGATGACCCCGTGGTCATCAAACAATTGGTGAAAAAAAATATTTTGCCTAGCAACATTTTGGTGTAGCAGGAGCATTGTTTGTCACCCAAGGAAACTCTGGAGCATCAAGAAAGATGATTGGGAGAGGATTTGTGCGTTCCTGGAAAAATGGGTTTCAGGCCAGAAAAACCATGACCCCGGGGTCATCAAAAATTTTGGTGGAAAAAATATATTTTCCCTAGAAACATTTTGGTGTAGCAGGAGCATTGCTTGACAACCAAGGTAACTCTGGAGCATCAAGAAACTTGATGGGGAGAGGATTTGTGCGACCCTGGAAAAATGGGTTTCAGGCCAGAAAAACGATGACCCCGGGGTCATCAAAAAATTGGTGAAAGAAAATATTTTGCCTAGAAACATTTTGGTGTAGCAGGAGCATTGCTTGACAACCAAGGTAACTCTGGAGCATCAAGAAACTTGATGGGGAGAGGATTTGTGCGATCCTGGAAAAATGGGTTTCAGGCCAGAAAAACGATGACCCCGGGGTCATCAAAAAATTGGTGAAAGAAAATATTTTGCCTAGAAACATTTTGGTGTAGCAGGAGCATAGCTTGTCACCCAAGGAAACTCTGGAGCATCAAGAAAGTTGATTGGGAGAGGATTTGGGCGATCCTGGAAAAATGGGTTTCAGGCCACAAAAACGATGACCCCGGGGTCATCAAAAATTTTGGTGGAAAAAAAATATTTTCCCTACAAACATTTTGGAGTAGCAGGAGCATTGCTTGTCAACCAAGGTACCTCAGGAGCATCAAGAAACTTGATTGGGAGAGGATTTGTGCGATCCTGGAATAATGGGTTTCAGGCCAGAAAAACGATGACCCCGGGGTCATCAAACAATTGGTGAAAAAAAATATTTTGCCTAGCAACATTTTGGAGTAGCAGGAGCATTGCTTGTCAACCAAGGTAACATTGGAGCTTCAAGAAACTTGATTGGGAGAGGATTTGTGCGATCCTGGAAAAATGGGTTTCAGGCCAGAAAAACGATGACCCCGGGGTCATCAAAGAATTGGTGAAAAAAAATATTTTGCGTAGCAACATTTTCGTGTAGCAGGAGCATTGTTTGTCACCCAAGGAAACTCTGGAGCATCAAAAAAGTTGATTGGGAGAGGATTTGTGCGATCCTGGAAAAATGGGTTTCAGGCAAGAAAAACCATGACCCCGGGGTCATCAAAAAATTGGTGAAAAAAAATATTTTGCCAAGAAAACTTTTGGTGTAGCAGGAGCATTGCTTGTCACCCAAGGAAACTCTGGAGCATCAAGAAAGTTGATTGGGAGAGGATTTGTGCGATCCTGGAAAAATGGGTTTCAGGCCAGAAAAACGATGACCCCGGGGTCATCAAAAAATTGGTGAAAAAAAATATTTTGCCTAGATACATTTTGGAGTAGCAGGAGCATTGCTTGTCAAACAAGGTACCTCTGGAGCATCAAGAAAGTTGATTGGGAGAGGATTTGTGCGATCCTGGAAAAATGGGTTTCAGGCCAGGAAAACGATGACCCCGAGGTCATCAAAAATTTTGGTGGGAAAAAAATATTTTGCCTAGAAACATTTTGTTGTAGCAGGAGCATTGCTTGTCAACCAAGGTAACTCTGGAGCATCCAGAAACTTGATTGGGAGAGGATTTGTGCGATCCTGGAAAAATGGGTTTCAGGCCAGGAAAACGATGACCCCGGGGTCATCAAAAATTTTGGTGGAAAAAAAATATTTTGCCTAGAAACATTTTGTTGTAGCAGGAGCATTGCTTGACAACCAAGGTAACTCTGGAGCATCAAGAAACTTGATTGGGAGAGGATTTGTGCGACCCTGGAAAAATGGGTTTCAGGCCAGAAAAACGATGACCCCGGGGTCATCAAAAAATTGGTGAAAGAAAATATTTTGCCTAGAAACATTTTGGTGTAGCAGGAGCATTGCTTGACAACCAAGGTAACTCTGGAGCATCAAGAAACTTGATGGGGAGAGGATTTGTGCGATCCTGGAAAAATGGGTTTCAGGCCAGAAAAACGATGACCCCGGGGTCATCAAAAAATTGGTGAAAGAAAATATTTTGCCTAGAAACATTTTGGTGTAGCAGGAGCATAGCTTGTCACCCAAGGAAACTCTGGAGCATCAAGAAAGTTGATTGGGAGATGATTTGTGCGATCCTGGAAAAATGGGTTTCATGCCAGAAAAACGATGACCCCGAGGTCATCAAACAATTGGTGAAAAAAAATATTTTGCCTAGCAACATTTTGGAGTAGCAGGAGCATTGCTTGTCACGCAAGGAATCTCTGGAGCATCAAGAAAGTTGATTGGGAGAGGATTTGTGCGATCCTGGAAAAATGGGTTTTAGGCCAGAAAAACCATGACCCCGGGGTCATCAAACAATTGGTGAAAAAAAATATTTTGCCTAGCAACATTTTGGTGTAGCAGGAGCATTGTTTGTCACCCAAGGAAACTCTGGAGCATCAAGAAAGTTGATTGGGAAAGGATTTGTGCGATCCTGGAAAAATGGGTTTCAGGCCAGAAAAACCATGATCCCGGGGTCATCAAAAAATTGGTGAAAAAAAATATTTTGCCAAGAAACATTTTGGAGTAGCAGGAGCATTGCTTGTCAACCAAGGTAACTCTGGAGCATCAAGAAACTTGATTGGGAGAGGATTTGTGCGATCCTGGAAAAATCGGTTTCAGGCCAGAAAAACGATGACCCCGGGGTCATCAAAAAATTGGTGAAAGAAAATATTTTGCCTAGAAACATTTTGGTGTAGCAGGAGCATAGCTTGTCAGCCAAGGAAACTCTGGAGCATCAAGAAAGTTGATTGGGAGAAGATTTGTGCGATCCTGGAAAAATGGGTTTCAGGCCAGAAAAACGATGACCCCGGGGTCATCAAAAAATTGTTGAAAAAAAATATTTTGCCTAGAAAAATTTTGGTGTAGCAGGAGCTTTGCTTGTCACCCAAGGAAACTCTGGAGCATCAAGAAAGTTGATTGGGAGAGGATTTGTGCGATCCCGGAAAAATGGGTTTTAGGCCAGAAAAACCATGACCCCGGGGTCATCAAACAATTGGTGAAAAAAAATATTTTGCCTAGCAACATTTTGGAGTAGCAGGAGCATTGTTTGTCACCCAAGGAAACTCTGGAGCATCAAGAAAGTTGATTGGGAGAGGATTTGTGCGATCCTGGAAAAATGGGTTTCAGGCCAGGAAAACGATGACCCCGAGGTCATCAAAAATTTTGGTGGGAAAAAAATATTTTGCTTAGAAACATTTTGTTGTAGCAGGAGCATTGCTTGTCAACCAAGGTAACACTGGAGCATCCAGAAACTTGATTGGGAGAGGATTTGTGCGATCCTGGAAAAATGAGTTTCAGGCCAGAAAAACGATGAACCCGGGGTCATCAAACAATTGGTGAAAAAAAATATTTTGCCTAGCAACATTTTGGTGTAGCAGGAGCATTGTTTGTCACCCAAGGAAACTCTGGAGCATCAAGAAAGTTGATTGGGAGAGGATTTGTGCGTTCCTGGAAAAATGGGTTTCAGGCCAGAAAAACCATGACCCCGGGGTCATCAAAAATTTTGGTGGAAAAAATATATTTTCCCTAGAAACATTTTGGTGTAGCAGGAGCATTGCTTGAAAACCAAGATAACTATGGAGCATCAAGAAACTTGATGGGGAGAGGATTTGTGCGATCCTGGAAAAATGGGTTTCAGGCCAGAAAAACCATGACCCCGGGGTCATCAAAAAATTGGTGAAAGAAAATATTTTGCCTAGAAACATTTTGGTGTAGCAGGAGCATAGCTTGTCACCCAAGGAAACTCTGGAGCATCAAGAAAGTTGATTGGGAGATGATTTGTGCGATCCTGGAAAAATGGGTTTCAGGCCAGAAAAACGATGACCCTGGGGTCATCAAACAATTGGTGAAAAAAAATATTTTGAGAGAGATATTTAACAGAGTTGTTTGGGAGAGGATGAGGGCGATTTTGGAAATATGGGGTTCTGGCCAAAAAAAACATGACCCCGGAGAATTTTACTAGTCACTCAGTGCTAGTCACCCAAGGAAACACTGCAGCATCAACAGAGATTATTTGGAGGGGATGAGGGCGATTTTGGAAAAATGGGGATCTGGCCAAAAACACCATGACGCCGGGGTCATAGAAAATTAATGTGAAAAAATAAAATTTTCACAAGGAAACTCTGCAGCATCAACAGAGATGATTGGGAGAGTATGAAGGCAATTTTGGAAAAATGGGGTTCTGGAAAAAAAAACATGACCCCGGGGTCAGGCAAAATTCAGGTGAAAAAATAAAATTTCCCCTAGCCAGAATTTTGACATGCAGTAGCAGTGCTAGACACCCAAGGAAACTCTGCAGCATCTACAGAGTTGATTGGGAGAGGATAAGGGTGATTTTGGAAAAATGGTCTTCTGATCAAAAATCCATTACCCCGAGGTCATTCAAAATTCATGTGAAAAAATAAAATTTTCCCTAAGCAGTATTTTGACATGCAGGAGAAATGCTATTCACCCAAGGAAACTCTGCAGCATCAACAGAGTTGTTTGGGAGAGGATGAGGGCGATTTTGGAAAAATGGGGTTCTGGCCAAAAAACAAATGACCCCGGAGAATTTTACTAGTCACCCAGTGCTAGTCACCCAAGGAAACACTGCATCATCAACAGAGATTATTTGGAGGGGATGAGGGCGATTTTGGAAAAATGGGGATCTGGCCAAAAACACCATGACGCCGGGGTCATAGAAAATTAATGTGAAAAAATAAAATTTTCACAAAGAAACTCTGCAGCATCAACAGAGATGATTGGGAGAGTATGAAGGCAATTTTGGAAAAATGGGGTTTTGGAAAAAAAACATGACCCCGGGGTCTGGCAAAATTCAGTTGAAAAAATAAAATTTCCCCTAGCCAGAATTTTGACATGCAGTAGCAGTGCTAGACACCCAAGGAAACACTGCAGCATCAACAGATATTATTTGGAGGGGATGAGGGTGATTTTGGAAAAATGGGGATCTGGCCAAAAACACCATGACGCCGGGGTCATAGAAAATTAATGTGAAAAAATAAAATTTTCACTAGGCAGAATTTTGACTTGCAGTAGCAGTGCTAGACACCCAAGGAAACTCAGCATCAACAGAGAGGATTGGGAGAGGATGAGGGCAAATTTGGAAAAATGGGGTTCTGGCCAAAGAAACCATGACCCCGGGGTCAGGCAAAATTCAGGTGAAAAAAAAACTTTCCCTAGGCAGAATTTTGACATGCAGGAGCAGTGCTACTCACCATAGGTAACTGTGCAGCATCAACAGAGATGATTGGGAGAGGTTGATTGCGATTTTGGAAAAATGGTCTTCTGGCCAAAAATCCATTACCCCGGGGTCATTCAAAATTCATGTGAAAAAATAAAAATTTCCCTAAGCAGTATTTTGACATGCAGGAGCAGTGCTACTCACCATAGGTTACTGTGCAGCATCAACAGAGATTATTTGGAGGGGATGAGGGCAATTTTGGAAAAATGGGGATCTGGCCAAAAACACAATGACGCCGGGGTCATAGAAAATTAATGTGAAAAAATAAAATTTTCACTAGGCAGAATTTTGACATGCAGTAGCAGTGCTAGACACCCAAGGTAACTCTGCAGCATCAACAGAGTTGATTGGCAGAGGATGAGGGCGATTTTGGAAAAATGGTCTTCTGGCCAAAAATCCATTACCCGGGGTCATTCAAAATTCATGTGAAAAAATAAAATTTTCCCTAAGCAGTATTTTGACATGCAGGAGAAATGCTATTCACCCAAGGAAACTCTGCAGCATGAACAGAGATGATTGGGAGAGTATGAAGGCGATTTTGGAAAAATGGGGTTCTGGAAAAAAAATACATGAACCCGGGGTCATGGAAAATTCAGGTGAAAAAATAAAATTTCACCTAGCCAGAATTTTGACATGCAGTAGCAGTGCTAGACACCCAAGTAAACTCTGCAGCATCAACAGAGATGTTTGGGAGAGAATGAGGGCATTTTTGGAAAAATGGGGTTCTGGCCAAAAAAAACATGACCCTGGAGTCATGGAAAATTCAGGTGAAAAAATAAATTTTTCCCTAAGCATATGTTGACAAGCAGTAGCACTGCTAGTCACCCAAGGAAACAATGCAACATAAACAGAGATTATTTGGAGGGGATGAGGGCGATTTTGGAAAAATGGGGATCTGGCCAAAAATGGGGTTCTGGAAAAAGAAACATGACCCCGGTCATGGAAAATTCAGGTGAAAAAAAAAAAATTTCCCCTAGCCAGAATTTTGACATGCAGTAGCAGTGCTAGACACCCAAGGAAAATCTGCAGCATCAACAGAGTTGATTGGGAGAGGATGAGGGCAATTTTGGAAAAATGGGGTTCTGGCCAAAAAAACCATGACCCCGGGGTCAGGCAAAATTCAGGTGAAAAAAAAACTTTCCCTAGGCAGAATTTTGACATGCAGGAGCAGTGCTTCTCACCATAGGTAACTGTGCTGCATCAACAGAGATGATTGGGAGAGGTTGATTGCGATTTTGGAAAAATGGTCTTCTGGCCAAAAATCCATTACCCCGGGGTCATTCAAAATTCATGTGAAAAAATAAAATTTTCCCTAAGCAGTATTTTGACATGCAGGAGAAATGCTATTCACCCAAGGAAACTCTGCAGCATCAACAGAGTTGTTTGGGAGAGGATGAGGGCGATTTTGGAAAAATGGGGTTGTGGCCAAAAAAAACATGACCTCGGAGTCATGGAAAATTCAGGTGAAAAAATAAAATTTCCCCTAGCCAGAATTTTGACATGCAGTAGCAGTGCTAGACACCCAAGGAAACTCTGCAGCATCAACAGAGTTGATTGGGAGAGGATAAGGGCGATTTTGGAAAAATGGTCTTCTGGTCAAAAATCCATTACCCCGGGGTCATTCAAAATTCATGTGAAAAAATAAAATTTTCCCTAAGCAGTATTTTGACATGCAGGAGAAATGCTATTCAACCAAGGAAACTCTGCAGCATCAACAGAGTTGATTGGGAGATGATTGCACCATAGGTAACTGTGCAGCATCAACAGAGATGATTGGGAGAGGTTGATTGCGATTTTGGAAAAATGGTCTTCTGGCCAAAAATCCATTACCCCGGGTCATTCAAGATTCATGTAAAAAAATAAAATTTTCCCTAAGCAGTATTTTGACATGCAGGAGGAATGCTATTCACCCAAAGAAACTCTGCAGCATCATCAGAGTTTTTTGGGAGAGGATGAGGGCAATTTTGGAAAAATGGGGTTCTGGCCAAAAAAAAACATGACCCCGGAGTCATGGAAAATTCAGGTGAAAAAATAAAATTTTCCCTAAGCAGTATTTTGACATGCAGGAGAAATGCTATTCAACCAAGGAAACTCTGCAGCATCAACAGAGTTGATTGGGAGATGATTGCACCATAGGTAACTGTGCAGCATCAACAGAGATGATTGGGAGAGGTTGATTGCGATTTTGGAAAAATGGTCTTCTGGCCAAAAATCCATTACCCCGGGTCATTCAAGATTCATGTAAAAAAATAAAATTTTCCCTAAGCAGTATTTTGACATGCAGGAGGAATGCTATTCACCCAAAGAAACTCTGCAGCATCATCAGAGTTTTTTGGGAGAGGATGAGGGCAATTTTGGAAAAATGGGGTTCTGGCCAAAAAAAAACATGACCCCGGAGTCATGGAAAATTCAGGTGAAAAAATGAAATTTTCCCTAAGCATATTTTGACATGCAGTAGCAGTGCTAGTCACCCAAGGAAACACTGCAGCATCAACAGAGATTATTTGGATGGGATGAGGGCGATTTTGGAAAAATGGGGATCTGGCCAAAAACACCATGACGCCGGGGTCATAGAAAATTAATGTGAAAAAATAAAATTTTCACTAGGCAGAATTTTGACATGCAGTAGCAGTTCTAGAAATCAAAGAAAACTCTGCAGCATCAACACAGATGATTGGGAGAGGACGAGGGCAATTTTGGAAAAATGGGGTTCTGGCCAAAAAAACCATGACCCCGGGGTCAGGCAAAATTCAGGTGAAAAAAAAACTTTCTCTAGGCAGAATTTTGACATGCAGGAGCAGTGCTACTCACCATAGGTAACTGGGCAGCATCAACAGAGATGATTGGGAGAGGTTGATTGCGATTTTGGAATAATGGTATTCTGGCCAAAAATCCATTACCCCGGGGTCATTCAAAATTCATGTGAAAAAATAAAATTTTCCCTAAGCAGTATTTTGACATGCAGGAGAAATGCTATTCACCCAAGGAAACTCTGCAGCATCAACAGAGTTGTTTGGGAGAGGATGAAGGCGATTTTGGAAAAATGGGGTTCTGGCCAAAAAAAACATGACCCCGGAGTCATGCAAAATTCAGGTGAAAAAATAAAATTTTTCTTAAGCATATTTTGACATTTTGATTATTTGGAGGGGATGAGCGCGATTTTGGAAAAATGGGGATCTGGCTAAATACACCATGATGCCGGGGTCATAGAAAATTAATGTGAAAAAATAAAATTTTCACAAGGAAACTCTGCAGCATCAACAGAGATGATTGGGAGAGTATGAAGGCGATTTTGGAAAAATGGGGTTCTGGAAAAAAAAACATGACCCCGGGGTCATGGAAAATTCAGGTGAAAAAATAAAATTTCCCCTAGCCAGAATTTTGACATGCAGTAGCAGTGCTAGACACCCAAGGTAACTCTGCAGCATCAACAGAGTTGATTGGGAGAGGATAAGGGCGATTTTGGAAAAATGGTCTTCTGGTCAAAAATCCATTACCCCGGGGTCATTCAAAATTCATGTGAAAAAATAAAATTTTCCCTAAGCAGTATTTTGACATGCAGGAGAAATGCTATTCAACCAAGGAAACTCTGCAGCATCAACAGAGTTGATTGGGAGATGATTGCACCATAGGTAACTGTGCAGCATCAACAGAGATGATTGGGAGAGGTTGATTGCGATTTTGGAAAAATGGTCTTCTGGCCAAAAATCCATTACCCCGGGTCATTCAAGATTCATGTAAAAAAATAAAATTTTCCCTAAGCAGTATTTTGACATGCAGGAGGAATGCTATTCACCCAAAGAAACTCTGCAGCATCATCAGAGTTTTTTGGGAGAGGATGAGGGCAATTTTGGAAAAATGGGGTTCTGGCCAAAAAAAAACATGACCCCGGAGTCATGGAAAATTCAGGTGAAAAAATAAAATTTTCCCTAAGCAGTATTTTGACATGCAGGAGAAATGCTATTCAACCAAGGAAACTCTGCAGCATCAACAGAGTTGATTGGGAGATGATTGCACCATAGGTAACTGTGCAGCATCAACAGAGATGATTGGGAGAGGTTGATTGCGATTTTGGAAAAATGGTCTTCTGGCCAAAAATCCATTACCCCGGGTCATTCAAGATTCATGTAAAAAAATAAAATTTTCCCTAAGCAGTATTTTGACATGCAGGAGGAATGCTATTCACCCAAAGAAACTCTGCAGCATCATCAGAGTTTTTTGGGAGAGGATGAGGGCAATTTTGGAAAAATGGGGTTCTGGCCAAAAAAAAACATGACCCCGGAGTCATGGAAAATTCAGGTGAAAAAATGAAATTTTCCCTAAGCATATTTTGACATGCAGTAGCAGTGCTAGTCACCCAAGGAAACACTGCAGCATCAACAGAGATTATTTGGATGGGATGAGGGCGATTTTGGAAAAATGGGGATCTGGCCAAAAACACCATGACGCCGGGGTCATAGAAAATTAATGTGAAAAAATAAAATTTTCACTAGGCAGAATTTTGACATGCAGTAGCAGTTCTAGAAATCAAAGAAAACTCTGCAGCATCAACACAGATGATTGGGAGAGGACGAGGGCAATTTTGGAAAAATGGGGTTCTGGCCAAAAAAACCATGACCCCGGGGTCAGGCAAAATTCAGGTGAAAAAAAAACTTTCTCTAGGCAGAATTTTGACATGCAGGAGCAGTGCTACTCACCATAGGTAACTGGGCAGCATCAACAGAGATGATTGGGAGAGGTTGATTGCGATTTTGGAATAATGGTATTCTGGCCAAAAATCCATTACCCCGGGGTCATTCAAAATTCATGTGAAAAAATAAAATTTTCCCTAAGCAGTATTTTGACATGCAGGAGAAATGCTATTCACCCAAGGAAACTCTGCAGCATCAACAGAGTTGTTTGGGAGAGGATGAAGGCGATTTTGGAAAAATGGGGTTCTGGCCAAAAAAAACATGACCCCGGAGTCATGCAAAATTCAGGTGAAAAAATGAAATTTTCCCTAAGCATATTTTGACATGCAGTAGCAGTGCTAGTCACCCAAGGAAACACTGCAGCATCAACAGAGATTATTTGGATGGGATGAGGGCGATTTTGGAAAAATGGGGATCTGGCCAAAAACACCATGACGCCGGGGTCATAGAAAATTAATGTGAAAAAATTAAATTTTCACAAGGAAACTCTGCAGCATCAACAGAAATGATTGGGAGAGTATGAAGGCGATTTTGGAATAATGGGGTTCTGGAAAAAAAAACATGACCCCGTGGTCATGGAAAATTCAGGTGAAAAAATAAAATTTCCCCTAGCCAGAATTTTGACATGCAGTAGCAGTGCTAGACACCCAAGGAAACTCTGCAGCATCAACAGAGTTGATTGGGAGAGGATAAGGGCGATTTTGGAAAAATGGTCTTCTGGCCAAAAATCCATTATCCCGGGGTCATTCAAAATTCATGTGAAAAAATAAAATTTTCCCTAAGCAGTATTTTGACATGCAGGAGAAATGCAATTCACCAAGGAAACTCTGCAGCATCAACAGAGTTGATTGGGAGAGGATAAGGGCGATTTTGGAAAAATGGTCTTCTGGCCAAAAATCCATTACCCCGGGGTCAGGCAAAATCCATGTGAAAAAATAAAATTTTCCCTAAGCAGTATTTTGACATGCAGGAGAAATGCTATTCACCCAAGGATACTCTGCAGCATCAACAGAGATGATTGGGAGAGTATGAAGGCGATTTTGGAAAAATGGGGTTCTGGAAAAAAAACATGACCCCGGGGTCATGGAAAATTCAGGTGAAAAAATAAAATTTCCCCTAGCCAGAATTTTGACATGCAGTAGCAGTGCTAGACACCCAAGGAAACTCTGCAGCATCAACAGTGTTGTTTGGGAGAGGATGAGGGCGATTTTGGAAAAATGGGGTTCTGGCCAAAAAAAACATGACCCCGGGGTCATGGAAAATTCAGGTGAAAAATAATTTTTTTTCTAGGGAGAATATTGACATGCAGGAGTAGTGCTAGTAACCCATGGAACCTCTGCAGGTTCAACAGAGATTATTGGGAGAGGATGAGGGCGATTTTGGAAAAATGGGTTTCTGGCCAATAACACCATGACGCCGGAGTCATGGAAAATTAATGTGAAAAAATAAAATTTTCACTAGGCAGAATTTTGACATGCAGTAGCAGTGCTAGAAACCAAAGGAAACTCAGCAGCAACAACAGAGATGATTGGGAGAGGATGAGGGCAATTTTGGAAAAATGGGGTTCTGGCCAAAAAAAACATGACCCCGGGGTCAGGTAAAATTCAGGTGAAAAAAAAACTTTCCCTAGGCAGAATTTTGACATGCAGGAGCAGTGCTACTCACCATAGGTAACTGTGCAGCATCAACAGAGATGATTGGGAGAGGTTGATTGCGATTTTGGAAAAATGGTCTGCTGGCCAAAAATCCATTACCCCGGGGTCATTCAACATTCATGTGAAAAAATAAAAATTTCCCTAAGCAGTATTTTGACATGCAGGAGAAATGCTATTCACCCAAGGAAACTCTGCAGCATCAACAGTGATGATTGGGAGAGTGTGAGGGCGATTTTGGAAAAATGGGGTTCTGGAAAAAAAATACATGACCCCGGGGTCATGGAAAATTCAGGTGAAAAAATAAAATTTTCCCTAAGCATATTTTGACATGCAGTAGCAGTGCTAGTCACCCAAGGAAACACTGCAGCATCATCAGAGATTATTTGGAGGGGATGAGGGCGATTTTGGAAAAATGGGGATCTGGCCAAAAACACCATGACGCCGGGGTCATTGAAAATTAATGTGAAAAAATAAAATTTTCACTAGGCAGAATTTTGACATGCAGTAGCAATGCTAGACACCAAAGGAATCTCTGCAGCATCAACAGAGATGATTGGGAGAGGATGAGGGGAATTTTGGAAAAATGGGGTTCTGGCCAAAAAAACCATGACCCCGGGGTCAGGCAAAATTCAGGTGAAAAAAAAACTTTCCCTAGGCAGAATTTTGACATGCAGGAGCAGTGCTACTCACCATAAATAACTGTGCAGCATTAACAGAGATGATTGGGAGAGGTTGATTGCGATTTTGGAAAAATGGTCTTCTGACCAAAAATCCATTACCCCGGAGTCATTCAAAATTCATGTGAAAAAATAAAATTTTCGCTAAGCAGTATTTTGACATGCAGGAGAAATGCTATTCACCCAAGGAAACTCTGCAGCATCAACAGAGTTGATTGGGAGAGGATAAGGGCGATTTTGGAAAAATGGTCTTCTGGCCAAAAATCCATTACCCCGGGGTCAGGCAAAATCCATGTGAAAAAATAAAATTTTCCCTAAGCAGTATTTTGACATGCAGGAGAAATGCTATTCACCCAAGGATACTCTGCAGCATCAACAGAGATGATTGGGAGAGTATGAGGGCGATTTTGGAAAAATGGGGTTCTGGAAAAAAAAACATGACCCCGGGGTCATTCAAAATTCATGTGAAAAAATAAAATTTTCCCTAAGCATTATTTTGACATGCAGGAGAAATGCTAATCACCCAAGGAAACTCTGCAGCATCAACAGAGTTGTTTGGGAGAGGATGAGGGCGATTTTGGAAAAATGGGGTTCTGGCCAAAAAAAACATGACCCCGGGGTCATGGAAAATTCAAGTGAAAAAATAAAATTTCCCCTAGCCAGAATTTTGACATGCAGTAGCAGTGCTAGACACCCAAGGAAACTCTGCAGCATCAACAGAGTTGATTGGGAGAGGATGAGGGCGATTTTGGAAATATGGTCTTCTGGCCAAAAATCCATTACACCGGGGTCATTCAAAATTCATGTGAAAAAATAAAATTTTCCCTAAGCAGTATTTTGACATGCAGGAGAAATGCTATTCAACCAAGGAAACTCTGCAGCATCAACAGAGATGATTGGGAGAGTATGAGGGTGATTTTGGAAAAATGGGGTTCTGGAAAAAAAATACATGAACCCGGGGTCATGGAAAGTTCAGGTGAAAAAATAAAATTTCCCCTAGCCAGAATTTTGACATGCAGTAGCAGTGCTAGACACCCAAGGAAACTCTGCAGCATCAAAAGAGTTGATTGGGAGAGGATGAGGGCAATTTTGGAAAAATGGTCTTCTGGCCAAAAATCCATTACCCCGGGGTCATTCAAAATTCATGTGAAAAAATAAAATTTTCCCTAAGCAGTATTTTGACATGCAGGAGAAATGCTATTCACCCAAGGAAACTCTGCAGCATCAACAGAGTTGTTTGGGAGAGGATGAGGGCAATTTTGGAAAAATGGTGTTCTGGCCAAAAAAAACATGAACCCGAGATCATGCAAATTTCAAGTGAAAAAATAAAATTTTGCCTTGGCAGAATTTTGACATGCAGTAGCAGTGCTAGTCACCAAAGGAAAATCTGCAGCATCAACAGAGTTGTTTGGGAGAGGATGAGGGCAATTTTGGAAAAATGAGGTTCTGGCCAAAAAAAACATGACCCCGGAGTCATGGAAAATTCAGGTGAAAAAATAAAATTTTCCCTATGCAGTATTTTGACATGCAGGAGAAATGCTATTCACCCAAGGAAACTCTGCAGCATCAACAGAGATGATTGGGAGAGTATGAAGGCGATTTTGAAAAAATGGGGTTCTGGGAAAAAAAAACATGACCCCGGGGTCATGGAAAAATCAGGTGAAAAAATAAAATTTCCCCTAGCCAGAATTTTGACATGCAGTAGCAGTGCTAGACAGCCAAGGAAACTCTGCAGCATCAAAAGAGTTGATTGGGAGAGGATGAGGGCGATTTTGGAAAAATGGTCTTCTGGCCAAAAATCCATTACCCCGGGGTCATTCAAAATTCATGTGAAAAAATAAAATTTTCCCTAAGCAGTATTTTGTCATGCAGGAGAAATGCTATTCACCCAAGGAAACTCTGCGGCATCAACAGAGATGATTGGGTTACTATGAGGGCCATTTTGGAAAAATGGGGTTCTGGAAAAAAAAACATGACAATTCAGGTGAAAAATTAAAATTTCCCCTATCCAGGATTTTGACATGCAGTAGCATTGCTAGACACCCAAGGAAACTCTGCAGCATCAAAGGAGTTGATTGGGAGAGGATGAGGGCGATTTTGGAAAAATGGGGTTCTGGCCAAAAATAACATGACCCCGGGGTCATGGAAAATTCAGGTGAAAAAATAAAGTTTTCCCTAAGCATATTTTGACATGCAGTAGCAGTGCTAGTCACCCAACGAAACACTGCAGCATCAACAGAGATTATTTGGAGGGGATGAGGGCAATTTTGGAAAAATGGGGATCTGGCCAAAAACACCATGACGCTGGGGTCATAGAAAATTAATGTGAAAAAATAAAATTTTCACACTAGGCAGAATTTTGACATTCAGTAGCAGTGCTAGACATCAAAGGAAACTCTGCAGCATCAACAGAGATGATTGGGAGAGGACGAGGGCAATTTTGGAAAAATGGGGTTCTGGCCAAAAAAACCATGACCCCGGGGTCAGGCAAAATTCAGGTGAAAAAAAAAAATTTTTCTAGGGAGAATATTGACATGCAGGAGTAGTGCTAGTAACCCATGGAAACTCTGCAGCTTCAACAGAGATGATTGGGAAAGGTTGAGGGCGATTTTGGAAAAATGGGGTTCTGGCCCAAAATCCATTACCCCGGGGTCATTCAAAATTCATGTGAAAAAATAAAATTTTCCCTAAGCAGCATTTTGACATGCAGGAGAAATGCTACTCACCCAAGGAAACTCTGCAGCATCAACAGAGTTGTTTGGGAGAGGATGAGGGCGATTTTGGAAAAATGGGGTTCTGGCCAAAAAAAACATGAACCCGAGATCATGCAAATTTCATGTGAAAAAATAAAATTTTGCCTTGGCAGAATTTTGACATGCAATAGCAGTGCTAGTCACCAAAGGAAACTCTGCAGCATCAACAGAGTTGTTTGGGAGAGGATGAGGGCGATTTTGGAAAAATGGGGTTCTGGCCAAAAAAAACATGACCCCGGGGTCATGGAAAATTCAGGTGAAAAAATAAAATTTTCCCTAAGCATATTTTGACATGCAGTAGCAGTGCTAGTCACCCAAGGAAACACTGCAGCATCATCAGAGATTATTTGGAGGGGATGAGGGCGATTTTGGAAAAATGGGGATCTGGCCAAAAACACCATGACGCCGGGGTCATTGAAAATTAATGTGAAAAAATAAAATTTTCACTAGGCAGAATTTTGACATGCAGTAGCAATGCTAGACACCAAAGGAAACTCTGCAGCATCAACAGAGATGATTGGGAGAGGATGAGGGCAATTTTGGAAAAATGGGGTTCTGGCCAAAAAAACCATGACCCCGGGGTCAGGCAAAATTCAGGTGAAAAAAAAACTTTCCCTAGGCAGAATTTTGACATGCAGGAGCAGTGCTACTCACCATAGGTAACTGTGCAGCATCAACAGAGATGATTGGGAGAGGTTGATTGCGATTTTGGAAAAATGGTCTTCTGACCAAAAATCCATTACCCCGGGGCCTTTCAAAATTCATGTGAAAAAATAAAATTTTCGCTAAGCAGTATTTTGACATGCAGGAGAAATGGAATTCACCAAGGAAACTCTGCAGCATCAACAGAGTTGATTGGGAGAGGATAAGGGCGATTTTGGAAAAATGGTCTTCTGGCCAAAAATCCATTATCCCGGGGTCATTCAAAATTCATGTGAAAAAATAAAATTTTCCCTAAGCAGTATTTTGACATGCAGGAGAAATGCAATTCACCAAGGAAACTCTGCAGCATCAACAGAGTTGATTGGGAGAGGATAAGGGCGATTTTGGAAAAATGGTCTTCTGGCCAAAAATCCATTACCCCGGCGTCAGGCAAAATCCATGTGAAAAAATAAAATTTTCCCTAAGCAGTATTTTGACATGCAGGAGAAATGCTATTCACCCAAGGATACTCTGCAGCATCAACAGAGATGATTGGGAGAGTATGAAGGCGATTTTGGAAAAATGGGGTTCTGGAAAAAAAAACATGACCCCGGGGTCATGGAAAATTCAGGTGAAAAAATAAAATTTCCCCTAGCCAGAATTTTGACATGCAGTAGCAGTGCTAGACACCCAAGGAAACTCTGCAGCATCAACAGGGTTGATTGGGCGAGGATAAGGGCGATTTTGGAAAAATGGTCTTCTGGCCAAAAATCCATTATCCCGGGGTCATTCAAAATTCATGTGAAAAAATAAAATTTTCCCTAAGCAGTATTTTGACATGCAGGAGAAATGCTATTCACCAAGGAAACTCTGCAGCATCAACAGAGTTGATTGGGAGAGGATAAGGGCGATTTTGGAAAAATGGCCTTCTGGCCAAAAATCCATTACCCCGGGTCATTCAAAATTAATGTGAAAAAATAAAATTTTCCCTAAGCATTATTTTGACATGCAGGAGAAATGCTAATCACCCAAGGAAACTGCAGCAACAACAGAGTTGTTTGGGAGAGGATGAGGGCGATTTTGGAAAAATGGGGTTCTGGCCAAAAAAAACATGACCCCGGGGTCAGGTAAAATACAGGTGAAAAAAAAACTTTCCCTAGGCAGAATTTTGACATGCAGGAGCAGTGCTACTCACCATAGGTAACTGTGCAGCATCAACAGAGATGATTGGGAGAGGATGAGGGCGATTTTGGAAATATGGTCTTCTGGCCAAAAATCCATTACACCGGGGTCATTCAAAATTCATGTGAAAAAATAAAATTTTCCCTAAGCAGTATTTTGACATGCAGGAGAAATGCTATTCAACCAAGGAAACTCTGCAGCATCAACAGAGATGATTGGGAGAGTATGAGGGTGATTTTGGAAAAATGGGGTTCTGGAAAAAAAATACATGAACCCGGGGTCATGGAAAATTCAGGTGAAAAATAAAATTTCCCCTAGCCAGAATTTTGACATGCAGTAGCAGTGCTAGACACCCAAGGAAACTCTGCAGCATCAACAGTGTTGTTTGGGAGAGGATGAGGGCGATTTTGGAAAAATGGGGTTCTGGCCAAAAAAAACATGACCCCGGGGTCATGGAAAATTCAGGTGAAAAATAATTTTTTTTCTAGGGAGAATATTGACATGCAGGAGTAGTGCTAGTAACCCATGGAACCTCTGCAGGTTCAACAGAGATTATTGGGAGAGGATGAGGGCGATTTTGGAAAAATGGGTTTCTGGCCAATAACACCATGACGCCGGAGTCATGGAAAATTAATGTGAAAAAATAAAATTTTCACTAGGCAGAATTTTGACATGCAGTAGCAGTGCTAGAAACCAAAGGAAACTCAGCAGCAACAACAGAGATGATTGGGAGAGGATGAGGGCAATTTTGGAAAAATGGGGTTCTGGCCAAAAAAACCATGACCCCGGGGTCAGGTAAAATTCAGGTGAAAAAAAAACTTTCCCTAGGCAGAATTTTGACATGCAGGAGCAGTGCTACTCACCATAGGTAACTGTGCAGCATCAACAGAGATGATTGGGAGAGGTTGATTGCGATTTTGGAAAAATGGTCTGCTGGCCAAAAATCCATTACCCCGGGGTCATTCAAAATTCATGTGAAAAAATAAAAATTTCCCTAAGCAGTATTTTGACATGCAGGAGAAATGCTATTCACCCAAGGAAACTCTGCAGCATCAACAGTGATGATTGGGAGAGTATGAGGGCGATTTTGGAAAAATGGGGTTCTGGAAAAAAAATACATGACCCCGGGGTCATGGAAAATTCAGGTGAAAAAATAAAATTTCCCCTAGCCAGAATTTTGACATGCAGTAGCAGTGCTAGACACCCAAGGAAACTCTGCAGCATCAACAGAGTTGTTTGGGAGAGGATGAGGGCGATTTTGGAAAAATGGGGTTCTGGCCAATAAAAACATTACCCCAAAGTCATGGAAAATTCAGGTGAAAAAATAAAATTTTCCCTAAGCATATTTTGACATGCAGTAGCAGTGCTAGTCACCCAAGGAAACACTGCAGCTTCAACAGAGATTATTTGGAGGGGATGAGTGCTATTTTGGAAAAAATGGGGATCTGGCCAAAAACACCATGACACCGGGGTCATGGAAAATTAATGTGAAAAAATAAATTTTTCACTATGCAGAATTTTGACATGCAGTAGCAGTGCTAGACACCAAAGTAATCTCTGCAGCATGAAAAGAGATGATTGGGAGAGGATGAGGGCAATTTAGACAAAATGGGGTTCTGACCAAAAAAACCATGACCCGGTTTCAGGCAAAATTCAGGTGAAAAACAAACTTTCCCTAGGCAGAATTTTGACATGCAGGAGCAGTGCTACTCACCATAGGTAACTGTGCAGCATCAACAGAGATGATTGGGAGAGGTTGATTGCGATTTTGAAAAAATGGTCTTCTGGCCAAAAATCCATTACCCCGTGGTCATTCAAAATTCATGTGAAAAAATAAAATTTTCCCTATGCAGCATTTTGACATGCAGGAGAAATGCTATTCACCCAAGGAAACTCTGCAGCATCAACCGAGATGATTGGGAGAGTATTAATGCGATTTTGGAAAAATTGGATTCTGGAAAAAAAAACATGACCCCGGGGTCATGGAAAATTCAGGTGAAAAAATAAAATTTTCCCTAACCATATTTTGACATGCTGTAGCAGTGCTAGTCAACCAAGTGAACACTGCAGCATCAACAGAGATTATTTGGAGGGGATGAGGGCGATTTTGGAAAAAATGGGGATCTGGCCAAAAACACCATGACGCTGGGGTCATAGAAAATTAATGTGAAAAAATAAAATTTTCACTATGCAGAATTTTGACAAGCAGTAGCAGTTCTATACATCAAAGGAAAATCTGCAGCATCAACACAGATGATTGGGAGAGGATGAGGGCAATTTTGGAAAAATGGGGTTCTGGCCAAAAAAACCATGACCCCGGGGTCAGGCAAAATTCAGGTGAAAAAAAAACTTTCCCTAGGCAGAATTTTGACATGCAGGAGCAGTGCTACTCACCATAGGTAACTGTGCAGCATCAACAGAGATGATTGGGAGAGGTTGATTGCGATTTTGGAAAAATGGTCTTCTGGCCAAAAATCCATTACCCCGGGGTCATTCAAAATTCATGTGAAAAAATAAAATTTTTCCTAAGCAGTATTTTGACATGCAGGAGAAATGCTATTCACCCAAGGAAACTCTGCAGCATCAACAGAGTTGTTTGGGAGAGGATGAGGGCGATTTTGGAAAAATGGGTTTCTGGCCAAAAAAAACATGACCCCGGAGTCATGGAAAATTCAGGTGAAAAAATAAAATTTTCCCTATGCATATTTTGACATGCAGTAGCAGTGCTAGTCACCCAAGGAAACACTGCAGCATCAACAGAGATTATTTGGAGGGGATGAGGGCGATTTTGGAAAAATGGGGATCTGGCCAAAAACACCATGACGCCGGGGTCATAGAAAATTAATGTGAAAAAATAAAATTTTCACTAGGCAGAATTTTGACATGCAGTAGCAGTTCTAGACATCAAAGGAAACTCTGCAGCATCAACACAGATGATTGGGAGAGGATGAGGGCAATTTTGGAAAAATGGGGTTCTGGCCAAAAAAACCATGACCCCGGGGTCAGGCATAATTCAGGTGGAAAAAAAACTTTCCCTAGGCAGAATTTTGACATGCAGGAGCAGTGCTACTCACCATAGGTAACTGTGCAGCATCAACAGAGATGATTGGGAGAGGTTGATTGCGATTTTGGAAAAATGGTCTTCTGGCCAAAAATCCATTACCCCGGGGTCATTCAAAATTCATGTGAAAAAATAAAATTTTCCCTAAGCAGTATTTTGACATGCAGGAGAAATGCTATTCACCCAAGGAAACTCTGCAGCATCAACAGAGTTGTTTGGGAGAGGATGAGGGCGATTTTGGAAAAATGGGGTTCTGGCCAAAAAAAAACATGACCCCGGAGTCATGGAAAATTCAGGTGAAAAAATAAAATTTTCCCTAAGCATATTTTGACATGCAGTAGCACTGCTAGTCACCCAAGGAAACACTGCAGCATCAACAGAGATTATTTGGAGGGGATGAGGGCGATTTTGGAAAAATGGGGATCTGGCCAAAAACACCATGACGCCGGGGTCATAGAATATTAATGTGAAAAAAAAAATTTTCACTAGGCAGAATTTTGACATGCAGTAGCAGTGCTAGACATCAAAGGAAACTCTGCAGCATCAACAGAGATGATTGGGAGAGGTTGATTGCGATTTTGGAAAAATGGTCTTCTGGCCAAAAATCCATTACCCCGGGGTCATTCAAAATTCATGTGAAAAAATAAAATTTTCCCTAAGCAGTATTTTGACATGCAGGAGAAATGCTATTCAACCAAGGAAACTCTGCAGCATCAACAGAGATGATTGGGAGAGTATGAGGGCGATTCTGGAAAAATGGGGTTCTGGAAGAAAAAACATGACCCCAGGGTCAGGCAAAATTCAGGTGAAAAAATAAAATTTCCCCTAGCCAGAATTGTGACATGCAGTAGCAGTGCTAGAAACCCAAGGAATCTCTGCAGCATCAACGGAGTTGATTGGGAGAGGATGAGGGCGATTTTGGAAAAATGGGGTTCTGGCCAAAAAAAACATGACCCCGGGGTCATGGAAAATTCAGGTGAAAAAATAAAATTTTCCCTAACCATATTTTGACATGCAGTAGCAGTGCTAGTCAACCAAGTTAACACTGCAGCATCAACAGAGATTATTTGGAGGGGATGAGGGCGATTTTGGAAAAATGGGGATCTGGCCAAAAACACCATGACGCCGGGGTCATAGAAAATTAATGTGAAAAAATAAAATTTTCACTAGGCAGAATTTTGACATGCAGTAGCAGTTCTAGACGTCAAAGGAAACTCTGCAGCATCAACACAGATGATTGGGAGAGGATGAGGGCAATTTTGGAAAAATGGGGTTCTGGCCAAAACAACCATGACCCCGGGGTCAGGCAAAATTCAGGTGAAAAAAAAACTTTCCCTAGGCAGAATTTTGACATGCAGGAGCAGTGCTACTCACCATAGGTAACTGGGCAGCATCAACAGAGATGATTGGGAGAGGTTGATTGCGATTTTGGAATAATGGTCTTCTGGCCAAAAGTCCATTACCCCGGGGTCATTCAAAATTCATGTGAAAAAATAAAATTTTCCCTAAGCAGTATTTTGACATGCAGGAGAAATGCTATTCACCGAAGGAAACTCTGCAGCATCAACAGAGTTGTTTGGGAGAGGATGAGGGCGATTTTGGAAAAATGGGGTTCTGGCCAAAAAAAACATGACCCCGGAGAATTTTACTAGTCACCCAGTGCTAGTCACCCAAGGAAACACTGCAGCATCAACAGAGATTATTTGGAGGGGATGAGGGCGATTTTGGAAAAATGGGGATCTGGCCAAAAACACCATGACGCCGGGGTCATAGAAAATTAATGTGAAAAAATTAAATTTTCACAAGGAAACTCTGCAGCATCAACAGAGATGATTGGGAGAGTATGAAGGCAATTTTGGATAAATGGGGTTCTGGAAAAAAAAACATGACCCCGGGGTCAGGCAAAATTCAGGTGAAAAAATAAAATTTCCCCTAGCCAGAATTTTGACATGCAGTAGCAGTGCTAGACACCCAAGGAAACTCTGCAGCATCTACAGAGTTGATTGGGAGAGGATAAGGGCGATTTTGGAAAAATGGTCTTCTGGTCAAAAATCCATTACACCGAGGTCATTCAAAATTCATGTGAAAAAATAAAATTTTCCCTAAGCAGTATTTTGACATGCAGGAGAAATGCTATTCAACCAAGGAAACTCTGCAGCATCAACAGAGATGATTGGGAGAGTATGAGGGCGATTTTGGAAAAATGGGGTTCTGGCCAAAAAAAACATGACCCCGGAGTCATGGAAAATTCAGGTGAAAAAATAAAATTTTCCCTAAGCATATTTTGACATGCAGTAGCACTGCTAGTCACCCAAGGAAACACTGCAGCATCAACAGAGATTATTTGGAGGGGATGAGGGCGATTTTGGAAAAATGGGGATCTGGCCAAAAACACCATGACGCCGGGGTCATAGAATATTAATGTGAAAAAAAAAATTTTCACTAGGCAGAATTTTGACATGCAGTAGCAGTGCTAGACATCAAAGGAAACTCTGCAGCATCAACAGAGATGATTGGGAGAGGTTGATTGCGATTTTGGAAAAATGGTCTTCTGGCCAAAAATCCATTACCCCGGGGTCATTCAAAATTCATGTGAAAAAATAAAATTTTCCCTAAGCAGTATTTTGACATGCAGGAGAAATGCTATTCAACCAAGGAAACTCTGCAGCATCAACAGAGATGATTGGGAGAGTATGAGGGCGATTCTGGAAAAATGGGGTTCTGGAAAAAAAAACATGACCCCAGGGTCAGGCAAAATTCAGGTGAAAAAATAAAATTTCCCCTAGCCAGAATTGTGACATGCAGTAGCAGTGCTAGAAACCCAAGGAATCTCTGCAGCATCAACGGAGTTGATTGGGAGAGGATGAGGGCGATTTTGGAAAAATGGGGTTCTGGCCAAAAAAAACATGACCCCGGGGTCATGGAAAATTCAGGTGAAAAAATAAAATTTTCCCTAACCATATTTTGACATGCAGTAGCAGTGCTAGTCAACCAAGTTAACACTGCAGCATCAACAGAGATTATTTGGAGGGGATGAGGGCGATTTTGGAAAAATGGGGATCTGGCCAAAAACACCATGACGCCGGGGTCATAGAAAATTAATGTGAAAAAATAAAATTTTCACTAGGCAGAATTTTGACATGCAGTAGCAGTTCTAGACGTCAAAGGAAACTCTGCAGCATCAACACAGATGATTGGGAGAGGATGAGGGCAATTTTGGAAAAATGGGGTTCTGGCCAAAACAACCATGACCCCGGGGTCAGGCAAAATTCAGGTGAAAAAAAAACTTTCCCTAGGCAGAATTTTGACATGCAGGAGCAGTGCTACTCACCATAGGTAACTGGGCAGCATCAACAGAGATGATTGGGAGAGGTTGATTGCGATTTTGGAATAATGGTCTTCTGGCCAAAAGTCCATTACCCCGGGGTCATTCAAAATTCATGTGAAAAAATAAAATTTTCCCTAAGCAGTATTTTGACATGCAGGAGAAATGCTATTCACCGAAGGAAACTCTGCAGCATCAACAGAGTTGTTTGGGAGAGGATGAGGGCGATTTTGGAAAAATGGGGTTCTGGCCAAAAAAAACATGACCCCGGAGAATTTTACTAGTCACCCAGTGCTAGTCACCCAAGGAAACACTGCAGCATCAACAGAGATTATTTGGAGGGGATATGGGGATCTGGCCAAAAACACCATGACGCCGGGGTCATAGAAAATTAATGTGAAAAAATTAAATTTTCACAAGGGAAACTCTGCAGCATCAACAGAGATGATTGGGAGAGTATGAAGGCAATTTTGGATAAATGGGGTTCTGGAAAAAAAAAACATGACCCCGGGGTCAGGCAAAATTCAGGTGAAAAATAAAATTTCCCCTAGCCAGAATTTTGACATGCAGTAGCAGTGCTAGACACCCAAGGAAACTCTGCAGCATCTACAGAGTTGATTGGGAGAGGATAAGGGCGATTTTGGAAAAATGGGTCTTCTGGTCAAAAATCCATTACACCGAGGTCATTCAAAAATTCATGTGAAAAAATAAAATTTTCCCTAAGCAGTATTTTGACATGCAGGAGAAATGCTATTCAACCAAGGAAACTCTGCAGCATCAACAGAGATGATTGGGAGAGTATGAGGGCGATTTTGAAAAATGGGGTTCTGGAAAAAAAAAACATGACCCCGGGGTCATGGAAAATTCAGGTGAAAAAATAAAATTTCCCCTAGCCAGAATTTTGACATGCAGTAGCAGTGCTAGACACCCAAGGAAACTCTGCAGCATCAACAGAGTTGATTGAGAGAGGATAAGGGCGATTTTGGAAAAAATGGTCTTCTGCTCAAAAATCCATTACCCCTGGGTCATTCAAAATTCATGTGAAAAAATAAAATTTTCCCTAAGCAGTATTTTGACATGCAGGAGAAATGCTATTCAACCATGGAAACTCTTCAGCATCAACAGAGATGATTGGGAGAGTATGAGGGCGATTTTGGAAAAATGGAGTTCTGGCCAAAAAAAAACATGACCCCGGAGTCATGGAAAATTCAGGTGAAAAAATAAATTTTCCCTAAGGCATATTTTGACATGCAGTAGCAGTGCTATTCTCCCAAGGAAACACTGCAGCATCAACAGAGATTATTTGGAGGGGATGAGGGCGATTTTGGAAAAAATGGGGATCTGGCAAAAAGACCATGACCCCGGGATCAGGCAAAATTCAGGTGAAAAAAAAACTTTCCCTAGGCAGAATTTTGACATGCAGGAGCAGTGCTACTCACATAGGTAACTGGGCAGCATCAACAGAGATGATTGGGAGAGGTTGATTGCGATTTTGGAAAAATGGTCTTCTGGCCAAAAGTCAATTACCCGGGGTCATTCAAATTCATGTGAAAAATAAAATTTTCCCTAAGCAGTATTTTGACATGCAGGAGAAATGCTATTCACCCAAGGAAACTCTGCAGCATCACAGAGTTGTTTGGGAGAGGATGAGGGCGATTTTGGAAAATGGGTTTCTGGCCAAAAAAAACATGACCCCGGAGAATTTTACTAGTCACCCAGTGCCTAGTCACCCAAGGAAACACTGCAGCATCAACAGAGATTATTTGGAGGGGATGAGGGCGATTTTGGAAAAATGGGGATCTGGCCAAAAACACCATGACGCCGGGGTCATAGAAAATTAATGTGAAAAAATTAAATTTTCACAAGGAAACTCTGCAGCATCAACAGAGATGATGGGAGAGTATGAAGGCAATTTTGGATAAATGGGGTTCTGGAAAAAAAAACATGACCCCGGGGTCAGGCAAAATTCAGGTGAAAAAATAAAATTTCCCTAGCCAGAATTTTGAACATGCAGTAGCAGTGCTAGACACCCAAGGAAACTCTGCAGCATCTACAGAGTTGATTGGGAGAGGATAAGCGATTTGGGAAAAATGGTCTTCTGGTCAAAAATCCATTACACCGAGGTCATTCAAAATTCATGTGAAAAAATAAAATTTTCCCTAAGCAGTATTTTGACATGCAGGAGAAATGCTATTCAACCAAGGAAACTCTGCAGCATCAACAGAGATGATTGGGAGAGTATGAGGGCGATTTTGGAAAAATGGGGTTCTGGAAAAAAAAAACATGACCCCGGGGGTCATGGAAAATTCAGGTGAAAAAATAAAATTTCCCCTAGCCAGAATTTTGACATGCAGTAGCAGTGCTAGACACCCAAGGAAACTCTGCAGCATCAACAGAGTTGATTGGGAGAGGATAAGGGCGATTTTGGAAAAATCGGGGATGTGGCCAAAAAACACATGACGCCGGGGTCATAGAAAATTAATGTGAAAAATAAAATTTTCACTAGGCAGAATTTTGACATGCAGTAGCAGTTCTAGACGTCAAAGGAAACTCTGCAGCATCAACACAGATGATTGGGAGAGGATGAGGGCAATTTTGGAAAAAATGGGGTTCTGGCCAAAACAACCATGACCCCGGGGGACAGGCAAAATTCAGGTGAAAAAAAAACTTTCCCTAGGCAGAATTTTGACATGCAGGAGCAGTGCTACTCACCATAGGTAACTGGCAGCATCAACAGAGATGATTGGGAGAGGTTGATTGCGATTTTGGAAAAATGGTCTTCTGGCCAAAAGTCATTAATCCCGGGGTCATTCAAAGTTCATGTGAAAAAATAAAATTTTCCCTAAGCAGTATTTTGACATGCAGGAGAAATGCTATTCACCCAAGGAAACTCTGCAGCATCAACAGAGTTGTTTGGGAGAGGATGAGGGCGATTTTGGAAAAATGGGGTTCTGGCCAAAAAAAACATGACCCCGGAGAATTTTACTAGTCACCCAGTGCTAGTCACCCAAGGAAACACTGCAGCATCAACAGAGATTATTTGGAGGGGATGAGGGCGATTTTGGAAAAATGGGGATCTGGCCAAAAACACCATGACGCCGGGGTCATAGAAAATTAATGTGAAAAAATTAAATTTTCACAAGGAAACTCTGCAGCATCAACAGAGATGATTGGGAGAGTATGAAGGCAATTTTGGATAATGGGGTTCTGGAAAAAAAAACATGACCCCGGGTCAGGCAAAATTCAGGTGAAAAAATAAAATTTCCCCTAGCCAGAATTTTGACATGCAGTAGCAGTGCTAGACACCCAAGGAAACTCTGCAGCATCTACAGAGTTGAATGGGAGAGGATAAGGGCGATTTTGGAAAAATGGTCTTCTGGTCAAAAATCCATTACACCGAGGTCATTCAAAATTCATGTGAAAAAATAAAATTTTCCCTAAGCAGTATTTTGACATGCAGGAGAAATGCTATTCAACCAAGGAAACTCTGCAGCATCAACAGAGATGATTGGGAGAGTATGAGGGCGATTTTGGAAAAATGGGGTTCTGGAAAAAAAAAACATGATCCCCGGGTCATGAAAATTCAGGTGAAAAAATAAAATTTCCCCTAGCCAGAATTTTGACATGCAGTAGCAGTGCTAGGACACCCAAGGAAACTCTGCAGCATCAACAGAGTTGATTGGGAGAGGATAAGGGCGATTTTGGAAAAATGGGGATGTGGCCAAAAACACCATGACGCCGGGGTCATAGAAAATTAATGTGAAAAAATAAAATTTTCACTAGGCAGAATTTTGACATGGCAGTAGCAGTTCTAGACGTCAAAGGAAACTCTGCAGCATCAACACAGATGATTGGGAGAGGATGAGGGCAATTTTGGAAAAATGGGGTTCTGGCCAAAACAACCATGACCCCGGGGACAGGCAAAATTCAGGTGAAAAAAAACTTTCCTAGGCAGAATTTTGACATGCAGGAGCAGTGCTACTCACCATAGGTAACTGGGCAGCATCAACAGAGATGATTGGGAGAGGTTGATTGCGATTTTGGAAAAATGGTCTTCTGGCCAAAAGTCCATTACCCCGGGGGTCATTCAAAGTTCATGTGAAAAAATAAAATTTTCCCTAAGCAGTATTTTGACATGCAGGAGAAATGCTATTCACCCAAGGAAACTCTGCAGCATCAACAGAGTTGTTTGGGAGAGGATGAGGAGCGATTTTGGAAAAATGGGGTTCTGGCCAAAAAAAACATGACCCGGAGTCATGGTAATTCAGGTGAAAAATAAAATTTTCCCTAAGCATATTTTGACTGCAGTAGCAGTGCTAGTCACCCAAGGAAACACTGCAGCATCAACAGAGATTATTTGGAGGGGATGAGGGCGATTTTGGAAAAATGGGATCTGGCCAAAAACACCATGACGCCGGGGTCATAGAAAATTAATGTGAAAAAATAAAATTTTCACTAGGCAGAATTTTGACATGCAGTAGCAGTTCTAGACATCAAAGGAAATTCTGCAGCATCAACACAGATGATTGGGAGAGGATGAGGGCAATTTTGGAAAAATGGGGTTCTGGACAAAAAAACCATGACCCCGGGGTCAGGCAAAATTCAGGTGAAAAAAAAGCTTTCTCTAGGCAGAATTTTGACATGCAGAAGCAGTGCTACTCACCATAGGTAACTGGGCAGCATCAACAGAGATGATTGGGAGAGGTTGATTGCGATTTTGGAATAATGGTATTCTGGCCAAAAATCCATTACCCCGGGGTCATTCAAAATTCATGTGAAAAAAATAAAATTTCCCTAAGCATTATTTTGAAATGCAGGAGAAATGCTATTCACCCAAGGAAACTCTGCAGCATCAACAGAGTTGTTTGGGAGAGGATGAGGGCGATTTTGGAAAAATGGGGTTCTGGCCAAAAAAAACATGACCCCGGAGTCATGGAAAATTCAGGTGAAAAATTAAAATTTTCCCTAAGCATATTTTGACATGCAGTAGCAGTGCTAGTCTCCCAAGGGAACACTGCAGCATCAACAGAGATTATTTCGAGGGGATGAGGGCGATTTTGGAAAAATGGGGATCTGCCAAAAACACCATGACGCCGGGGGTCATAGAAAATTAATGTGAAAAAATAAAATTTTCACTAGGCAGAATTTTGACATGCAGTAGCAGTTCTAGAAATCAAAGGAAACTCTGCAGCATCAACACAGATGTTTGGGAGAGGATGAGGGCAATTTTGGAAAAATGGGGTTCTGGCCAAAAAAACCATGACCCCGGGGTCAGGCAAAATTCAGGTAAAAAAAAACTTTCCCTAGGCAGAATTTTGACATGCAGGAGCAGTGCTACTCACCATAGGTAACTGGGCAGCATCAACAGAGATGATTGGAGAGGTTGATTGCGATTTTGGAAAAATGGTCTTCTGGCCAAAAATCCATTACCCCGGGGTCATTCAAATTCATGTGAAAAAATAAAATTTTCCCTAAGCAGTATTTTGACATGCAGGAGAAATGCTATTCACCCAAGGAAACTCTGCAGCATCAACAGAGTTGTTTGGGAGAGGATGAGGGCGATTTTGGAAAAATGGGTTTCTGGCCAAAAAAAACATGACCCCAGAGTCATGGAAAATTCAGTTGAAAAAATAAAATTTTCCCTAAACATATTTTGACATGCAGTAGCAGTGCTAGTCACCCAAGGAAACACTGCAGCATCAACAGAGATTATTTGGAGGGGATGAGGGCGATTTTGGAAAAATGGGGATCTGGCCAAAACACCATGATGCCGGGGTCATAGAAAATTAATGTGAAAAAATAAAATTTTCACTAGGCAGAATTTTGACATGCAGTAGCAGTGCTAGACATCAAAGGAAACTCTGCAGCATCAACAGAGTTGTTTTGGAGAGGATGAGGGCAAATTTGGAAAAATGGGGTTTCTGGCCAAAAAAACCATGACCCCGGGGTCATGGAAAATTCAGGTGAAAAATAAAATTTTCCCTAACCATATTTTGACATGCAGTAGCAGTGCTAGTCAACCAAGTTACACTGCAGCATCAACAGAGATTATTTGGAGGGGATGAGGGCGATTTTGGAAAAATGGGGATCTGGCCAAAAACACCATGACGCCGGGGTCATAGAAAATTAATGTGAAAAAATAAAATTTCACTAGGCAGAATTTTGACATGCAGTAGCAGTTCTAGACGTCAAAGGAAACTCTGCAGCATCAACACAGATGATTGGGAGAGGATGAGGGCAATTTTGGAAAAATGGGGTTCTGGCCAAAACAACATGAGCCCGGGGTCAGGCAAAATTCAGGTGAAAAAAAAAACTTTCCTAGGCAGAATTTTGACATGCAGGAGCAGTGCTACTCACCATAGGTAACTGGGCAGCATCAACAGAGATGATTGGGAGAGGTTGATTGCGATTTTGGAAAAATGGTCTTCTGGCCAAAAGTCCATTACCCCGGGGTCATTCAAAATTCATGTGAAAAAATAAAATTTTCCCTAAGCAGTATTTTGACATGCAGGAGAAATGCTATTCACCCAAGGAAACTCTGCAGCATCAACAGAGTTGTTTGGGAGAGGATGAGGGCGATTTTGGAAAAATGGGGTTTCTGGCCAAAAAAAACATGACCCGGAGAATTTTACTAGTCACCCAGTGCTAGTCACCCAAGGAAACACTGCAGCATCAACAGAGATTATTTGGAGGGATGAGGGCGATTTTGGAAAAATGGGGATCTGGCCAAAAACACATGACGCCGGGGTCATAGAAAATTAATGTGAAAAAATTAATTTCACAAGGAACTCTGCAGCATCAACAGAGATGATTGGGAGAGTATGAAGGCAATTTTGGATAAATGGGGTTCTGGAAAAAAAACATGACCCCGGGGTCAGGCAAAATTCAGGTGAAAAAATAAAATTTCCCTAGCCAGAATTTTGACATGCAGTAGCAGTGCTAGACACCCAAGGAAACTCTGCAGCATCTACAGAGTTGATTGAGAGAGGATAAGGGCGATTTTGGAAAAATGGTCTTCTGGTCAAAAATCCATTACATCGAGGTCATTCAAAATTCATGTGAAAAATTAAATTTTCCCTAAGCAGTATTTTGACATGCAGGAGAAATGCTAGTCAACCAAGGAAACTCTGCAGCATCAACAGAGATGATTGGGAGAGTATGAGGGCGATTTGGAAAAATGGGGTTCTGGAAAAAAAAAACATGACCCCGGGGTCATGGAAAATTCAGGTGAAAAAATAAAATTTCCCCTAGCCAGAATTTTGACATGCAGTAGCAGTGCTAGACACCCAAGGAAACTCTGCAGCATCAACAGAGTTGATTGGGAGAGGATAAGGGCGATTTTGGAAAAATGGTCTTCTGCTCAAAAATCCATTACCCCTGGGTCATTCAAAATTCATGTGAAAAAATAAAATTTTCCTAAGCAGTATTTTGACATGCAGGAGAAATGCTATTCAACCAAGGAAACTCTTCAGCATCAACAGAGATGATTGGGAGAGTATGAGGGCGATTTTGGAAAAATGGAGTTCTGGCCAAAATAAACATGACCCCGGAGTCATGGAAAATTCAGGTGAAAAAATAAATTTTCCCTAAACATATTTTGACATCCAGTAGCAGTGCTAGTCTCCCAAGGAAACACTGCAGCATCAACAGAGATATTTGGAGGGGATGAGGGCGATTTGGAAAAATGGGGGATCTGGCCAAAAAGACCATGACCCCGGGTCAGGCAAAATTCAGGTGAAAAAAAACTTTCCCTAGGCAGAATTTTGACATGCAGGAGCAGTGCTACTCACCATAGGTAACTGGGCAGCATCAACAGAGATGATTGGGAGAGGTTGATTGCGATTTTGGAAAAATGGTCTTCTGGCCAAAAGTCAATTACCCCGGGGTCATTCAAATTCATGTGAAAAAATAAATTTTCCCTAAGCAGTATTTTGACATGCAGGAGAAATGCTATTCACCCAAGGAAACTCTGCAGCATCAACAGAGTTGTTTGGGAGAGGATGAGTGCGATTTTGGAAAAATGGGTTTCTGGCCAAAAAAAACATGACCCCGGAGAATTTTACTAGTCACCCAGTGCTAGTCACCCAAGAAACACTGCAGCATCAACAGAGATTATTTGGAGGGGATGAGGGCGATTTTGGAAAAATGGGGATCTGGCCAAAAACACCATGACGCCGGGGTCATAGAAAATTAATGTGAAAAAATTAAATTTTCACAAGGAAACTCTGCAGCATCAACAGAGAGATTGGGAGAGTATGAAGGCAATTTTGGATAAATGGGGTTCTGATAAAAAAAACATGACCCCGGGGTCATGGAAAATTCAGGTGAAAAATAAAATTTCCCCTAGCCAGAATTTTGACATGCAGTAGCAGTGCTAGACACCCAAGGAAACTCTGCAGCATCAACAGAGTTGATTGGGAGAGGATAAGGGCGATTTTGGAAAAAATGGTTATGTGGCCAAAAACACCATGACGCCGGGGTCATAGAAAATAATGTGAAAAAAATAAAATTTTCACTAGGCAGAATTTTGACATGCAGTAGCAGTTCTAGACGTCAAAGGAAACTCTGCAGCATCAACACAGATGATTGGGAGAGGATGAGGGCAATTTTGGAAAAATGGGGTTCTGGCCAAAACAACCATGACCCCGGGGTCAGGCAAAATTCAGGTGAAAAAAAACTTTCCCTAGGCAGAATTTTGACATGCAGGAGCAGTGCTACTCACCATAGGTAACTGGGCAGCATCAACAGAGATGATTGGGAGAGGTTGATTGCGATTTTGGAAAAATGGTCTTCTGCCAAAAGTCCATTACCCGGGGTCATTCAAAGTTCATGTGAAAAAATAAAATTTTCCTAAGCAGTATTTTGACATGCAGGAGAAATGCTATTCAACCAAGGAAACTCTGCAGCATCAACAGAGTTGTTTGGGAGAGGATGAGGGCGATTTTGGAAAAATGGGGTTCTGGCCAAAAAAAACATGACCCCGGAGTCATGGTAAATTCAGGTGAAAAAATAAAATTTTCCCTAAGCATATTTTGACATGCAGTAGCAGTGCTAGTCACCCAAGGAAACACTGCAGCATCAACAGAGATTATTTGGAGGGGATGAGGGCGATTTTGGAAAAATGGGGATCTGGCCAAAAACACCATGACGCCGGGGTCATAGAAAATTAATGTGAAAAAATAAAATTTTCACTAGGCAGAATTTTGACATGCAGTAGCAGTTCTAGACATCAAAGGAAATTTTGCAGCATCAACACAGATGATTGGGAGAGGATGAGGGCAATTTTGGAAAAATGGTGTTCTGGACAAAAAAACCATGACCCCGGGGTCAGGCAAAATTCAGGTGAAAAAAAAAGCTTTCTCTAGGCAGAATTTTGACATGCAGAAGCAGTGCTACTCACCATAGGTAACTGGGCAGCATCAACAGAGATGATTGGGAGAGGTTGATTGCGATTTTGGAATAATGGTATTCTGGCCAAAAATCCATTACCCCGGGGTCATTCAAAATTCATGTGAAAAAATAAAATTTCCCTAAGCAGTATTTTGACATGCAGGAGAAATGCTATTCACCCAAGGAAACTCTGCAGCATCAACAGAGTTGTTTGGGAGAGGATGAGGTGATTTTGGAAAAATGGGGTTCTGGCCAAAAAAAACATGACCCCAGAGTCATGGAAAATTCAGTTGAAAAAATAAAATTTTCCCTAAACATATTTTGACATGCAGTAGCAGTGCTAGTCACCCAAGGAAACACTGCAGCATCAACAGAGATTATTTGGAGGGGATGAGGGCGATTTTGGAAAAATGGGGATCTGGCCAAAAACACCATGATGCCGGGGTCATAGAAAATTAATGTGAAAAAATAAAATTTTCACTAGGCAGAATTTTGACATGCAGTAGCAGTGCTAGACAACAAAGGAAACTCTGCAGCATCAACAGAGTTGTTTGGAGAGGATGAGGGCAAATTTTGGAAAAATGGGGTTCTGGCCAAAAAAACCATGACCCCGGGGTCAGGCAAAATTCAGGTGAAAAATAAAATTTCCCCTAGCCAGAATTTTGACATGCAGTAGCAGTGCTAGTCACCCAAGGAAACTCTGCAGCATCAACAGAGTTGTTTGGGAGAGGATAAGGGCGATTTGGAAAAATGGTCTTCTGGCCAAAAAATCCATTACCCCGGGGTCATTCAAATTCATGTGAAAAAATTAAATTTTCCCTAAGCATATTTTGACATGCAGTAGCAGTGCTAGTCACCCAAGGAAACACTGCAGCATCAACAGAGATTATTTGGAGGGGATGAGGGCGATTTTGGAAAAATGGGGATCTGGCCAAAAACACCATGACGCCGGGGTCATAGAAAATTAATGTGAAAAAATAAAATTTTCACTAGGCAGAATTTTGACATGCAGTAGCAGTGCTACAAATCAAAGAAACTCTGCAGCATCAACACAGATGTTTGGGAGAGGATGAGGGCAATTTTGGAAAAATGGGGTTCTGGCCAAAAAAACATGACCCCGGGGTCAGGCAAAATTCAGGTAAAAAAAAACTTTCCTTAGGCAGAATTTTGACATGCAGGAGCAGTGCTACTCACCATAGGTAACTGGGCAGCATCAACAGAGATGATTGGGAGAGGTTGATTGCGATTTTGGAAAAATGGTCTTCTGGCCAAAAATCCATTACCCCGGGTCATTCAAAATTCATGTGAAAAAATAAAATTTTCCCTAAGCAGTATTTTGACATGCAGGAGAAATGCTATTCACCCAAGGAAACTCTGCAGCATCAACAGAGTTGTTTGGGAGAGGATGAGGGCGATTTTGGAAAAATGGGTTTCTGGCCAAAAAAAACATGACCCCGGAGTCATGGAAAATTCAGGTGAAAAAATAAAATTTTCCCTAAGCATATTTTGACATGCAGTAGCAGTGCTAGACACCCAAGGAAACACTGCAGCATCAACAGAGATTATTTGGAGGGGATGAGGGCGATTTTGGAAAAATGGGGATCTGGCCAAAAACACCATGACGCGGGGTCATAGAAAATTAATGTGAAAAAAATTAAATTTTCACAAGGAAACTCTGCAGCATCAACAGAGATGATTGGGAGAGTATGAAGGCAATTTTGGATAAATGGGGTTCTGGAAAAAAAAACATGACCCCGGGGTCATGGAAAATTCAGGTGAAAAAATAAAATTTCCCCTAGCCAGAATTTTGACATGCAGTAGCAGTGCTAGACACCCAAGGAAACTCTGCAGCATCAACAGAGTTGATTGGGAGAGGATAAGGGCGATTTTGGAAAAATGGTTCATGTGGCCAAAAACACCATGACGCCGGGGTCATAGAAAATTAATGTGAAAAAATAAAATTTCACTAGGCAGAATTTTGACATGCAGTAGCAGTTCTAGACGTCAAAGGAAACTCTGCAGCATCAACACAGATGATTGGGAGAGGATGAGGGCAATTTTGGAAAAATGGGGTTCTGGCCAAAACAACCATGACCCCGGGGTCAGGCAAAATTCAGGTGAAAAAAAAAACTTTCCCTAGGCAGAATTTTGACATGCAGGAGCAGTGCTACTCACCATAGGTAACTGGGCAGCATCAACAGAGATGATTGGGAGTGGTTGATTGCGATTTTGGAAAAATGGTCTTCTGGCCAAAAGTCCATTACCCCGGGGTCATTCAAAGTTCATGTGAAAAAATAAAATTTTCCCTAAGCAGTATTTTGACATGCAGGAGAAATGCTATTCACCCAAGGAAACTCTGCAGCATCAACAGAGTTGTTTGGGAGAGGATGAGGGCGATTTTGGAAAAATGGGGTTCTGGCCAAAAAAAACATGACCCCGGAGTCATGGTAAATTCAGGTGAAAAAATAAAATTTTCCCTAAGCATATTTTGACATGCAGTAGCAGTGCTAGTCACCCAAGAAACACTGCAGCATCAACAGAGATTATTTGGAGGGGATGAGGGCGATTTTGGAAAAATGGGGGATCTGGCCAAAAACACCATGACGCCGGGGTCATAGAAAATTAATGTGAAAAAATAAAATTTTCACTAGGCAGAATTTTGACATGCAGTAGCAGTTCTAGACATCAAAGGAAATTCTGCAGCATCAACACAGATGATGGGAGAGGATGAGGGCAATTTTGGAAAAATGGGGTTCTGGACAAAAAAACCATGACCCCGGGGTCAGGCAAAATTCAGGTGAAAAAAAAAGCTTTCTCTAGGCAGAATTTTGACATGCAGAAGCAGTGCTACTCACCATAGGTAACTGGGCAGCATCAACAGAGATGATTGGGAGAGGTTGATTGCGATTTTGGAATAATGGTATTCTGGCCAAAAATCCATTACCCCGGGGTCATTCAAAATTCATGTGAAAAATAAAATTTTCCCTAAGCAGTATTTTGACATGCAGGAGAAATGCTATTCACCCAAGGAAACTCTGCAGCATCAACAGAGTTGTTTGGGGAGAGGATGAGGGTGATTTTGGAAAAATGGGGTTCTGGCCAAAAAAAACATGACCCCAGAGTCATGGAAAATTCAGTTGAAAAAATAAAATTTTCCCTAAACATATTTTGACATGCAGTAGCAGTGCTAGTCACCCAAGGAAACACTGCAGCATCAACAGAGATTATTTGGAGGGGATGAGGGCGATTTTGGAAAAATGGGGATCTGGCCAAAAACACCATGATGCGGGGTCATAGAAAATTAATGTGAAAAAATAAAATTTCACTAGGCAGAATTTTGACATGCAGTTAGCAGTGCTAGACAACAAAGGAAACTCTGCAGCATCAACAGAGTTGTTTTGGAGAGGATGAGGGCAAATTTCAGGTAAAAAAATAAAATTTCCCTAGCCAGAATTTTGACATGCAGTAGCAGTGCTAGACACCCAAGGAAACTCTGCAGCATCAACAGAGTTGTTTGGGAGAGGATAAGGGCGATTTGGAAAAATGGTCTTCTGGCCAAAAATCCATTACCCCGGGGTCATTCAAAATTCATGTGAAAAAATTAAATTTTCCCTAAGCATATTTTGACATGCAGTAGCAGTGCTAGTCACCCAAGGAAACACTGCAGCATCAACAGAGATTATTTGGAGGGGATGAGGGCGATTTTGGAAAAATGGGGATCTGGCCAAAAACACCATGACGCCGGGGTCATAGAAAATTAATGTGAAAAAATAAAATTTCACTAGGCAGAATTTTGACATGCAGTAGCAGTGCTACAAATCAAAGGAAACTCTGCAGCATCAACACAGATGTTTGGGAGAGGATGAGGGCAATTTTGGAAAAATGGGGTTCTGGCCAAAAAAAACATGACCCCGGGGTCAGGCAAAATTCAGGTAAAAAAAAAACTTTCCTTAGGCAGAATTTTGACATGCAGGAGCAGTGCTACTCACCATAGGTAACTGGGCAGCATCAACAGAGATGATTGGGAGAGGTTGATTGCGATTTTGGAAAAATGGTCTTCTGGCCAAAAATCCATTACCCCGGGGTCATTCAAAATTCATGTGAAAAAATAAAATTTTCCCTAAGCAGTATTTTGACATGCAGGAGAAATGCTATTCACCCAAGGAAACTCTGCAGCATCAACAGAGTTGTTTGGGAGAGGATGAGGGCGATTTTGGAAAATGGGTTTCTGGCCAAAAAAAACATGACCCCGGAGTCATGGAAAATTCAGGTGAAAAAATAAAATTTTCCCTAAGCATATTTTGACATGCAGTAGCAGTGCTAGACACCCAAGGAAACACTGCAGCATCAACAGAGATTATTTGGAGGGGATGAGGGCGATTTTGGAAAAATGGGGATCTGGCCAAAAACACCATGACGCCGGGGTCATAGAAAATTAATGTGAAAAAAATAAAATTTTCACTAGGCAGAATTTTGACATGCAGTAGCAGTGCTAGACATCAAAGGAAACTCTGCAGCATCAACAGAGTTGTTTTGGAGAGGATGAGGGCAAATTTGGAAAAATGGGGTTCTGGCCAAAAAAACCATGACCCCGGGGTCAGGCAAAATTCAGGTGAAAAAATAAAATTTCCCCTAGCCAGAATTTTGACATGCAGTAGCAGTGCTAGACACCCAAGGAAACTCTGCAGCATCAACAGAGTTGATTGGGAGAGGATAAGGGCGATTTTGGAAAATGGTCTTCTGGTCAAAAATCCATTACCCCGGGGTCATTGCCAAATTCATGTGAAAAATAAATTTTCCCTAAGCAGTATTTTGCATGCAGGAGAAATGCTATTCAACAAGGAAACTCTGCAGCATCAACAGAGATGATTGGGAGAGTATGAGGGCGATTTTGGGAAAATGGGGTTCTGGGAAAAAAAAACATGACCCCGGGGTCAGGCCAAAATTCAGGTGAAAAATAAAATTTCCCCTAGCCAGAATTGTGACATGCAGTAGCAGTGCTAGACACCCAAGGAAACTCTGCAGCATAAACGGAGTTGATTGGGAGAGGATGAGGGCGGTTTTGGAAAAAATGGGGATCTGGCCAAAAACACCATGACACCGGGGTCATGGAAAATTAATGTGAAAAAAATAAAATTTTCACTAGGCAGAATTTTGACATGCAGTAGCAGTGCTAGACACCAAAGGAAACTCTGCAGCAACAACAGAGATGATTGGGAGAGGATGAGGGCAATTTTTGGATAATTAGTGTTCTGGCCAAAAACACCATGACCCCGGGGTCATGGAAAATTCAGGTGAAAAAAAAATTTTTTATAGGGAGAATATTGACATGCAGGAGTAGTGCTAGTAACCCATGGAAACTCTGCAGCATCAACAGAGATGATTGGGAAAGGTTGAGGGCGATTTTGGAAAAATGGGGTTCTGGCCAAAAAAACCATGACCCCCGGGTCAGGCAAAATTCAGGTGAAAAAAAACTTTCCCTAGGCAGAATTTTGACATGCAGGAGCAGCGCTACTCACCATAGGTAACTCTGCAGCATCAACAGAGATGATTGGGAGAGGTTGATTGCGATTTTGGAAAAATGGTCTTCTGGCCAAAAATCCATTACCCCGGGGTCATTCAAAATTCATGTGAAAAAATAAAATTTTCCCTAAGCAGTATTTTGACATGCAGGAGAATTGCAATTCACCAAGGAAACTCTGCAGCATCAACAGAGATGTTTGGGAGAGTATGAGGGCGATTTTGGAAAAATGGGTTCTGGAAAAAAAAAAACATGACCCCGGGGTCAGGCAAAATTCAGGTGAAAAAATAAAATTTCCCCTAGCCAGAATTGTGACATGCAGTAGCAGTGCTAGACACCCAAGGAAACTCTGCAGCATCAACGGAGTTGATTGGGAGAGGATGAGGGCGGTTTTGGAAAAATGGGGTTCTGGCCAAAAAAAACATGACCCCGGGGTCATGGAAAATTCAGGTGAAAAAATAAAATTTTCCCTACCATATTTTGACATGCAGTAGCAGTGCTAGTCAACCAAGTTAACACTGCAGCATCAACAGAGATTATTTGGAGGGGATGAGGGCGATTTTGGAAAAAAAGGGGGATCTGGCCAAAAAAACCATGACCCCGGGGTCAGGCAAAATTCAGGTAAAAAAAAAACTTTCCCTAGGCAGAATTTTGACATGCAGGAGCAGTGCTACTCACCATAGGTAACTGTGCAGCATCAACAGAGATGATTGGGAGAGGTTGATTGCGATTTTGGAAAAATGGTCTTCTGGTCAAAAATCCATTACCCCGGGGTCATTCAAAATTCATGTAAAAAAATAAAATTTTCCCTAAGCAGTATTTTGACATGCAGGAGAAATGCTATTCGCCCAAAGAAACTCTGCAGCATCAACAGAGTTGTTTGGGAGAGGATGAGGGCGATTTTGGAAAAATGGGGTTCTGGAAAAAAAAAACATGACCCCGGAGTCATGGAAAATTCAGGTGAAACAATACAATTTTCCCTAAGCATATTTTGACATGCAGTAGCAGTGCTAGTCACCCAAGGAAACTCTGCAGCATCAACAGATTTGATTGGGAGAGGATAAGGGCGATTTTGTAAAAATGGTCTTCTGGTCAAAAATCCATTACCCCGGGGTCATTCAAAATTCATATGTGAAAAAATAAAATTTTCCCTAAGCAGTATTTTGACATGCAGAGAGAAATGCTATTCAACCAAGGAAACTCTGCAGCATCAACAGAGATGATTGGGAGAGTATGAAGGCGATTTTGGAAAAGTGGGGTTCTGGAAAAAAAAAACATGACCCCGGGGTCAGGGAAAATTCAGGTGAAAAATAAATTTTCCCCTAGCCAGAATTTTGACATGCAGTAGCAGTGCTAGACACCCAAGGAAACTCTGCAGCATCAACGGAGTTGATTGGGAGAGGATAAGGGCGATTTTGGAAAAATGGTCTTCTGGTCAAAATCCATTACCCCGGGGTGATTCAAAATTCATGTAGAAAAATAAATTTTCCCTAAGCAGTATTTTGACATGCAGGAGAAATGCTATTCACCCAAAGAAACTCTGCAGCATCAACAGAGTTGTTTGGGAGAGGATGAGGGCGATTTTGGAAAAATGGGGTTCTGGCCAAAAAAAACAAGACCCCGGAGTCATGGAAAATTCAGGTGAAAAAATAAAATTTTCCCTAAGCGTATTTTGACATGCAGTAGCAGTGCTAATCACCCAAGGAAACACTGCAGCATCAACAGAGATTATTTGGAAGGGATGAGGGCGATTTTGGAAAAATGGGGATCTGGCCAAAAACACCATGACGCCGGGGTCATAGAAAATTAATGTGAAAAAATAAAATTTTCACTAGGCAGAATTTTGACATGCAGTAGCAGTTCTAGACATCAAAGGAAACTCTGCAGCATCAACACAGATGATTGGGAGAGGATGAGGGCAATTTTGGAAAAATGGGGTTCTGGCCAAAAAAACCATGACCCCAGGGACAGGCAAAATTCAGGTGAAAAAAAAACTTTCCCTAGGCAGAATTTTGACATGCAGGAGCAGTGCTACTCACCATAGGTAACTGGGCAGCATCAACAGAGATGATTGGGAGAGGTTGAGTGCGATTTTGGAAAAATGGTCTTCTGGCCAAAAATCCATTACCCCGGGGTCATTCAAAATTCATGTGAAAAAATAAAATTTTCCCTAAGCAGTATTTTGACATGCAGGAGAAATGCTATTCACCCAAGGAAACTCTGCAGCATCAACAGAGTTGTTTGGGAGAGGATGAGGGCGATTTTGGAAAAATGGGGTTCTGGCCAAAAAAAACATGATCCCGGAGTCATGGAAAATTCAGGTGAAAAAATAAAATTTTTCCTAAGCATATTTTGACATGCAGTAGCAGTGCTAGTCACCAAGGAAACACTGCAGCATCCACAGAGATTATTTGGAAGGGATGAGGGCGATTTTGGAAAAATGGGGATCTCGCCAAAAACACCATGACGCGGGGTCATAGAAAATTAATGTGAAAAAATAAATTTTCACTAGGCAGAATTTTGACATGCAGGTAGCAAGTGCTAGACATCAAAGAAACTCTGCAGCATCAACAGAGTTGTTTTGGAGAGGATGAGGGCAATTTTGGAAAAATGGGGTTCTGGCCAAAAAAAACCATGACCCCGGGTCAGGCAAAATTCAGGTGAAAAAAAAACTTTCCCTAGGCAGAATTTTGACATGCAGGAGCAGTGCTACTCACCATAGGTAACTGTGCAGCATCAACAGAGATGATTGGGAGAGGTTGATTGCGATTTGGAAAAATGGTCTTCTGGCCAAAAATCCATTTCCCCGGGGTCATTCAAAATTCATGTGAAAAAATAAAATTTCCCTAAGCAGTATTTTGACATGCAGGAGAAATGCTATTCACCCAAGGAAACTCTGCAGCATCAACAGAGATGATTGGGAGAGTATGAAGGCGATTTTGAAAAATGGGGTTCTGGAAAAAAAAAACAAGATCCCGGGGCCATGGAAAATTCAGGTGAAAAAATAAAATTTCCCCTAGCCAGAATTTTGACATGCAGTAAGCAGTGCTAGACACCCAAGTAAACTCTGCAGCATCAACAGAGTTGATTGGGAGAGGATAAGGGCGATTTTGGAAAATGGTCTTATGGTCAAAAATACATTACCCAGGGGTCATTCAAATTCATGTGAAAAAATAAAATTTTCCCTAAGCAGTATTTTGACATGCAGGAGAAATGCTATTCAACCAAGGAAACTCTGCAGCATCAACAGAGATTATTGGGAGAGTATGAGGGCGATTTTGAAAAATGGGGTTCTGGAAAAAAAAACATGACCCGGGGTCCAGGCAAAATTCAGGTGAAAAATAAAATTTCCCCTAGCCAGAATTTTGACATGCAGTAGCAGTGCTAGACACCCAAGGAAACTCTGCAGCATAACGGAGTTGATTGGGAGAGGATGAGGGCGGTTTTTGGAAAAAATGGGGATCTGGCCAAAAACACCATGACACCGGGTCATGGAAAATTAATGTGAATAAATAAATTTTCACTAGGCAGAATTTGACATGCAGTAGCAGTGCTAGACACCAAAGGAAACTCTGCAGCAACAACAGAGATGATTGGGAGAGGATGAGGGCAATTTTGGATAATTAGTGTTCTGGCAAAAACCCATGACCCGGGGTCATGGAAAATTCAGGTGAAAAAAAAAAATTTTTTTATAGGGAGAATATTGACATGCAGGAGTAGTGCTAGTAACCCATGGAAACTCTGCAGCATCAACAGAGATGATTGGGAAAGGTTGAGGGCGATTTTGGAAAAATGGGGTTCTGGCCAAAAAAACCATGACCCCCGGGTCAGGCAAAATTCAGGTGAAAAAAAACTTTCCCTAGGCAGAATTTTGACATGCAGGAGCAGCGCTACTCACCATAGGTAACTCTGCAGCATCAACAGAGATGATTGGGAGAGGTTGATTGCGATTTTGGAAAAATGGTCTTCTGGCCAAAAATCCATTACCCCGGGGTCATTCAAAATTCATGTGAAAAATAAAATTTTCCCTAAGCAGTATTTTGACATGCAGGAGAATTGCTATTCACCAAGGAAACTCTGCAGCATCAACAGAGATGATTGGGAGAGTATGAGGGCGATTTTGGAAAAATGGGGTTCTGGAAAAAAAAAACATGACCCCGGGGTCAAGGCAAAATTCAGGTGAAAAAATAAAATTTCCCCTATCCAGAATTGTGACATGCAGTAGCAGTGCTAGACACCCAATGAAACTCTGCAGCATCAACGGAGGTTGATTGGGAGAGGATGAGGGCGGTTTTGGAAAAATGGGGTTCTGGCCAAAAAAAACATGACCCCGGGGTCATGGAAAATTCAGGTGAAAAAATAAAATTTTCCTAACCATATTTGACATGCAGTAGCAGTGCTAGTCAACCAAGTTAACACTGCAGCATCAACAGAGATTATTTGGAGGGGATGAGGGCGATTTTAGAAAAAATGGGGATCTGGCCAAAAACACCATGACACCGGGGTCATGGAAAATTAATGTGAAAAAATAAAATTTTCACTAGGCAGAATTTTGACATTCAGTAGCAGTGCTAGACACCAAAGGAAACTCTGCAGCAACAACAGAGATGATTGGGAGAGGATGAGGGCAATTTTGGAAAAATGGGGTTCTAGCCAAAAAACCATGACCCCGGGGTCAGGCAAAATTCAGGTGAATAAAAACTTTCCCTAGGCAAGATTTTGACATGCAGGAGCAGTGCTACTCACCATAGGTAACTGTGCAGCATCAACAGAGATGATTGGGAGAGGTTGATTGCGATTTTGGAAAAATGGTCTTCTGGCCAAAAATCCATTACCCCGGGGTCATTCAAAATTCATGTGAAAAAATAAAATTTTCCCTAAGCAGTATTTTGACATCGCAGGAGAAATGCTATTCACCCAAGGAAACTCTGCAGCATCAACAGAGATGATTGGGAGAGTATGAAGGCGATTTTGGAAAACGGGGTTCTGGAAAAAAAAACATGACCCCGGGGTCATGGAAAATTCAGGTGAAAAAATAAAATTTCCCCTAGCCAGAATTTTGACATGCAGTAGCAGTGCTAGACACCCAAGGCAACTCTGCAGCATCAACAGAGATGATTGGGAGAGTATGAAGGCGATTTTGGAAAAATGGGGTTCTGGAAAAAAAAACATGTCCCCGGGGTCATGGAAAATTCAGGTGAAAAAATATAATTTCCCCTAGCCAGAATTTTGACATGCAGTAGCAATGCTAAAAACCCAAGGAAACTCTGCAGCATCACAGAGTTGATTGGGAGAGGATAAGGGCGATTTTGGAAATATGGTCTTCTGGCCAAAAATCCATTACCCGGGGTCATTCAAATTCATGTGAAAAAATAAAATTTTCCCTAAGCAGTATTTTGACATGCAGGAGAAAATGCTATTCAACCAGGAAACTCTGCAGCATCAACAGAGATGATTGGGAGAGTATGAGGGCGATTTTGGATAAATGGGGTTCTGAAAAAAAATACATGACCCCTGGGTTAGGCAAAATTCAGGTGAAAAAATAAAATTTCCCTAAGCATATTTTGACATGCAGAGCAGTTGCTACTCACCATAGGTAACTGTGCAGTATCAACACATATTATTTGGAGGGGATGAGGGCGATTTTGGAAAAATGGGGATCTGGCCAAAAACACCATGACGCCGGGGTCATAGAAATTAATGAGGAAAAATAAAATTTTCACTAGGCAGAATTTTGACATGCAGTAGCAGTGCTAGACACCCAAGTAAACTCTGCAGCATCAACAGAGAGGATTAGGAGAGGATGAGGGCGATTATGGATAAATGGTCTTCTGGCAAAAAATCCAAATATTACCACGGGTCATTCAAAATTCATGTGAAAAAATAAAATTTTCCCTAAGCAGTATTTTGACATGCAGGAGAAATGCTATTCAACCAAGGAAACTCTGCAGCATCAACAGAGATGATTGGGAGAGTATGAGGGCGATTTTGGAAAAATGGGGTTCTGGAAAAAAAAAACATGACCCCGGGTCAGGCAAAATTCAGGTGAAAAAATAAAATTTCCCTAGCCAGAATTTTGACATGCAGTAGCAGTGCTAGACACCCAAGGAAACTCTGCAGCATCAACGGAGTTGATTGGGAGAGGATAAGGGCGATTTTGGAAAAATGGTCTTCTGGTCAAAAATCCATTACCCCGGGGGTCATTCAAAATTCATGTAAAAAAATAAAATTTTCCCTAAGCAGTATTTTGACATGCAGGAGAAATGCTATTCGCCCAAAGAAACTCTGCAGCATCAACAGAGTTGTTTTGGGAGAGGATGAGGGCGATTTTGGAAAAATGGGGTTCTGGAAAAAAAAAACATGACCCCGGAGTCATGGAAAATTCAGGTGAAACAATAAAATTTTCCCTAAGCATATTTTGACATGCAGTAGCAGTGCTAGTCACCCAAGGAAACTCTGCAGCATCAACAGAGTTGATTGGAGAGGATAAGGGCGATTTTGTAAAAATGGTCTTCTGGTCAAAAATCCATTACCCCGGGGTCATTCAAAATTCATGTGAAAAAATAAAATTTTCCCTAAGCAGTATTTTGACATGCAGGAGAAATGCTATTCAACCAAGGAAACTCTGCAGCATCAACAGAGATGATTGGGAGAGTATGAAGGCGATTTTGGAAAAGTGGGGTTCTGGAAAAAAAAACATGACCCCGGGGTCAGGGAAAATTCAGGTGAAAAAATAAATTTTCCCCTAGCCAGAATTTTGACATGCAGTAGCAGTGCTAGACACCCAAGGAAACTCTGCAGCATCAACGGAGTTGATTGGGAGAGGATAAGGGCGATTTTGGAAAAATGGTCTTCTGGTCAAAAATCCATTACCCCGGGGTGATTCAAAATTCATGTAGAAAAATAAAATTTTCCCTAAGCAGTATTTTGACATGCAGGAGAAAATGCTATTCACCCAAAGAAACTCTGCAGCATCAACAGAGTTGTTTGGGAGAGGATGAGGGCGATTTTGGAAAAATGGGGTTCTGGCCAAAAAAAACAAGACCCCGGAGTCATGGAAAATTCAGGTGAAAAATAAAATTTTCCTAAGCATATTTTGACATGCAGTAGCAGTGCTAATCACCCAAGGAAACACTGCAGCATCAACAGAGATTATTTGGAAGGGATGAGGGCGATTTTGGAAAAATGGGGATCTGGCCAAAAACACCATGACGCCGGGGTCATAGAAAATTAATGTGAAAAAATAAAATTTTCACTAGGCAGAATTTTGACATGCAGTAGCAGATCTAGACATCAAAGGAAACTCTGCAGCATCAACACAGATGATTGGGAGAGGATGAGGGCAATTTGGAAAAATGGGGTTCTGGCCAAAAAAACCATGACCCCAGGGACAGGCAAAATTCAGGTGAAAAAAAAACTTTCCTAGGCAGAATTTTGACATGCAGGAGCAGTGCTACTCACCATAGGTAACTGGGCAGCATCAACAGAGATGATTGGGAGAGGTTGATTGCGATTTGGAAAAATGGTCTTCTGGCCAAAAATCCATTACCCCGGGGTCATTCAAAATTCATGTGAAAAAATAAAATTTTCCCTAAGCAGTATTTTGACATGCAGGAGAAATGCTATTCACCCAAGGAAACTCTGCAGCATCAACAGAGTTGTTTGGGAGAGGATGAGGGCGATTTTGGAAAAATGGGGTTCTGGCCAAAAAAAAACATGATCCCGGAGTCATGGAAAATTCAGGTGAAAAAATAAAATTTTCCCTAAGCATATTTTGACATGCAGTAGCAGTGCTAGTCACCCAAGGAAACACTGCAGCATCCACAGAGATTATTTGGAAGGGATGAGGGCGATTTTGGAAAATGGGGATCTGGCCAAAAACACCATGACGCCGGGGTCATAGAAAATTAATGTGAAAAAATAAAATTTTCACTAGGCAGAATTTTGACATGCAGTAGCAGTGCTAGACATCAAAGGAAACTCTGCAGCATCAACAGAGTTGTTTTGGAGAGGATGAGGGCAATTTTGGAAAAATGGGGTTCTGGCCAAAAAAACCATGACCCCGGGTCAGGCAAAATTCAGGTGAAAAAAAAACTTTCCCTAGGCAGAATTTTGACATGCAGGAGCAGTGCTACTCACCATAGGTAACTGTGCAGCATCAACAGAGATGATTGGGAGAGGTTGATTGCGATTTTGGAAAAATGGTCTTCTGGCCAAAAATCCATTTCCCCGGGGTCATTCAAAATTCATGTGAAAAAATAAAATTTTCCCTAAGCAGTATTTTGACATGCAGGAGAAATGCTATTCACCCAAGAAACTCTGCAGCATCAACAGAGATGATTGGGAGAGTATGAAGGCGATTTTGGAAAAATGGGGTTCTGGAAAAAAAATACATGACCCCGGGGCCATGGAAAATTCAGGTGAAAAAATAAAATTTCCCCTAGCCAGAATTTTGACATGCAGTAGCAGTGCTAGACACCCAAGTAAACTCTGCAGCATCAACAGAGTTGATTGGGAGAGGATAAGGGCGATTTTGGAAAAATGGTCTTATGGTCAAAAATACATTACCCAGGGGTCATTCAAAATTCATGTGAAAAAATAAAATTTTCCCTAAGCAGTATTTTGACATGCAGGAGAAATGCTATTCAACCAAGGAAACTCTGCAGCATCAACAGAGATGATTGGGAGAGTATGAGGCGATTTGAAAAATGGGGTTCTGGAAAAAAAAACATGACCCCGGGGTCAGGCAAAATTCAGGTGAAAAAATAAAATTTCCCCTAGCCAGAATTGTGACATGCAGTAGCAGTGCTAGACACCCAAGGAAACTCTGCAGCATAAACGGAGTTGATTGGAGAGGATGAGGGCGGTTTTGGAAAAAATGGGGGATCTGGCCAAAAACACCATGACACCGGGGTCATGGAAAATTAATGTGAAAAAATAAAATTTTCACTAGGCAGAATTTTGACATGCAGTAGCAGTGCTAGACACCAAAGGAAACTCTGCAACAACAACAGAGATGATTGGGAGAGGATGAGGGCAATTTTGGATAATTAGTGTTCTGGCCAAAAACACCATGACCCCCGGGGTCATGGAAATTCAGGTGAAAAAAAAATTTTTTATAGGGAGAATATTGACATGCAGGAGTAGTGCTAGTAACCCATGGAAACTCTGCAGCATCAACAGAGATGATTGGGAAAGGTTGAGGGCGATTTTGGAAAAATGGGGTTCTGGCCAAAAAAAACCATGACCCCGGGTCAGGCAAAATTCAGGTGAAAAAAAACTTTCCCTAGGCAGAATTTTGACATGCAGGAGCAGCGCTACTCACCATAGGTAACTCTGCAGCATCAACAGAGATGATGGGAGAGGTTGATTGCGATTTTGGAAAAATGGTCTTCTGGCCAAAAATCCATTAACCCGGGGTCATTCAAAATTCATGTGAAAAAATAAAATTTTCCCTAAGCAGTATTTTGACATGCAGGAGAATTGCTATTCACCCAAGGAAACTCTGCAGCATCAACAGAGATGATTGGGAGAGTTATGAGGGCGATTTTGGAAAAATGGGGTTCTGGAAAAAAAAAACATGACCCCGGGTCAGGCAAAATTCAGGTGAAAAAATAAAATTTCCCCTAGCCAGAATTGTGACATGCAGTAGCAGTGCTAGACACCCAAGGAAACTCTGCAGCATCAACGGAGTTGATTGGGAGAGGATGAGGGCGGTTTTGGAAAAATGGGGTTCTGGCCAAAAAAAACATGACCCCGGGGTCATGGAAAATTCAGGTGAAAAAATAAAATTTTCCCTAACCATATTTTGACATGCAGTAGCAGTGCTAGTCAACCAAGTTAACACTGCAGCATCAACAGAGATTATTTTGGAGGGGATGAGGGCGATTTTGGAAAAAATGGGGATCTGGCCAAAAACACCATGACACCGGGGTCATGGAAAATTAATGTGAAAAAATAAAATTTTCACTAGCCAGAATTTTGACATTCAGTAGCAGTGCTAGACACCAAAGGAAACTCTGCAGCAACAACAGAGATGATTGGGAGAGGATGAGGGCAATTTTGGAAAAATGGGGTTCTAGCCAAAAAACCATGACCCCGGGGTCAGGCAAAATTCAGGTGAATAAAAAACTTTCCCTAGGCAAGATTTTGACATGCAGGAGCAGTGCTACTCACCATAGGTAACTGTGCAGCATCAACAGAGATGATTGGGAGAGGTTGATTGCGATTTTGGAAAAATGGTCTTCTGGCCAAAAATCCATTACCCCGGGGTCATTCAAATTCATGTGAAAAAATAAAATTTTCCCTAAGCAGTATTTTGACATGCAGGAGAAATGCTATTCACCCAAGGAAACTCTGCAGCATCAACAGAGATGATTGGGAGAGTATGAAGGCGATTTTGGAAAATGGGGTTCTGGAAAAAAAAACATGACCCCGGGGTCATGGAAAATTCAGGTGAAAAAATAAAATTTCCCCTAGCCAGAATTTTGACATGCAGTAGCAGTGCTAGACACCCAAGGCAACTCTGCAGCATCAACAGAGTTGATTGGGAGAGGGTAAGGGCGATTTTGGAAAAATGGTCTTCTGGTCAAAAATCCATTACCCCGGGGTCATTCAAAATTCATGTGAAAAAATAAAATTTTCCCTAAGCAGTATTTTGACATGCAGGAGAAATGCTATTCAACCAAGGAAACTCTGCAGCATCAACAGAGATGATTGGGAGAGTATGAGGGCGATTTTGGAAAAATGGGGTTCTGGAAAAAAAACATGACCCCGGGGTCAAGCAAAATTCAGGTGAAAAAATAAAATTTCCCCTAGCCAGAATTGTGACATGCAGTAGCAGTGCTAGACACCCAAGGAAACTCTGCAGCATCAACGGAGTTGATTGGGAGAGGATGAGGGCGATTTTGGAAAAATGGGTTCTGGAAAAAAAAAACATGACCCCGGGGTCATGGAAAATTCAGGTGAAAAAATAAAATTTTCCCTAACCATATTTTGACATGCAGTAGCAGTGCTAGTCAACCAAGTTAACACTGGCAGCATCAACAGAGATTATTTGGAGGGGATGAGGGCGATTTTGGAAAAAATGGGATCTGGCCAAAAACACCATGACACCGGGGTCATGGAAAATTAATGTGAAAAAATAAAATTTTCACTAGCAGAATTTTGACATTCAGGTAGCAGTGCTAGACACCAAAGGAAACTCTGCAGCAACAACAGAGATGATTGGGAGAGGATGAGGGCAATTTTGGAAAAATGGGGTTCTAGCCAAAAAAACCATGACCCCGGGGTCAGGCAAAATTCAGGTGAAAAAAAAACTTTCCCTAGGCAGAATTTTGACATGCAGGAGCAGTGCTACTCACCATAGGTAACTGTGCAGCATCAACAGAGATGATTGGGAGAGGTTGATTGCGATTTTGGAAAAATGGTCTTCTGGCCAAAAATCCATTACCCCGGGGTCATTCAAAATCATGTAAAAAAATAAAATTTTCCCTAAGCAGTATTTTGACATGCAGGAGAAATGCTATTCACCCAAGGAAACTCTGCAGCATCAACAGAGTTGTTTGGGAGAGGATGAGGGCGATTTTGGAAAAATGGGGTTCTGGCCAAAAAAAACATGACCCCGGAGTCATGGAAAATTCAGGTGAAAAAATAAAATTTTCCCTAAGCATATTTTGACATGCAGTAGCAGTGCTAGTCACCCAAGGAAACACTGCAGCATCAACAGAGATTACTTGGAGGGGATGAGGGCGATTTTGGAAAAATGGGGATCTGGCCAAAAACACCATGACACCGGGGTCATAGAAAATTAATGTGAAAAAATAAAATTTTCACTAGGCAGAATTTTGACATGCAGTAGCAGTGCTAGACATCAAAGGAAACTCTGCAGCATCAACAGAGTTGTTTTGGAGAGGATGAGGGCAATTTTGGAAAAATGGGGTTCTAGCCAAAAAAACCATGACCCCGGGGTCAGGCAAAATTCAGGTGAAAAAAAAACTTCCCTAGGCAGAATTTTTGACATGCAGGAGCAGTGCTACTCACCATAGGTAACTGTGCAGCATCAACAGAGATGATTGGGAGAGGTTGATTGCGATTTTGGAAATATGGGCTTCTGGCCAAAAATCCATTACCCCGGGGTCATTCAAAATTCATGTGAAAAAATAAAATTTTCCCTAAGCAGTATTTTGACATGCAGGAGAAATGCTATTCACCCAAGGAAACTCTGCAGCATCAACAGAGATGATTGGGAGAGTATGAAGGCGATTTTGGAAAAATGGGGTTCTGGAAAAAAAAACTTAATCCCGGTGTCATGGAAAATTCAGGTGAAAAAATAAAATTTCCTCTAGCCAGAATTTTGACATGCAGTAGCAGTGCTAGACACCCAAGGTAACTCTGCAGCATCAACGGAGTTGATTGGGAGAGGATGAGGGCGATTTTGGAAAAATGGGGTTTCTGGCCAAAAAAACATGACCCCGGAGTCATGGAAAATTCAGGTGAAAAAATAAAATTTTCCCTAACCATATTTTGACATGCAGTAGCAGTGCTAGTCAACCAAGTTAACACTGCAGCATCAACAGAGATTATTTGGAGGGGATGAGGGCGATTTTGGAAAAAATGGGGATCTGGCCAAAAACACCATGACACCGGAGTCATGGAAAATTAATGTGAAAAAATAAAATTTTCACTAGCAGAATTTTGACATTCAGTAGCAGTGCTAGACACCAAAGAAACTCTACAGCAACAACAGAGATGATTGGGAGAGGATGAGGGCAATTTTGGAAAAATGGGGTTCTAGCCAAAAAAAACCATGACCCCGGGGGTCAGGCAAAATTCAGGTGAAAAAAAAACTTTCCCTAGGCAGAATTTTGACATGCAGGGAGCAGTGCTACTCACCATAGGTAACTGGGCAGCATCAACAGAGATGATTGGGAGAGGTTGATTGCGATTTTGGAAAAATGGTCTTCTGGCCAAAAATCCATTACCCCGGGTCATTCAAAATTCATGTGAAAAAATAAAATTTTCCCTAAGCAGTATTTTGACATGCAGGAGAAATGCTATTCACCCAAGGAAACTCTGCAGCATCAACAGAGATGATTGGGAGAGTATGAAGGCGATTTTGGAAAAATGGGGTTCTGGAAAAAAAAAAACATGACCCCGGGGTCATGGAAAATTCAGGTGAAAAAATAAAATTTCCCTAGCCAGAATTTTGACATGCAGTAGCAGTGCTAGACACCCAAGGCAACTCTGCAGCATCAACAGAGTTGATTGGGAGAGGGTAAGGGCGATTTTGGAAAATGGTCTTCTGGTCAAAAATCCATTATCCCGGGGTCATTCAAAATTCATGTGAAAAAATAAAATTTTCCCTAAGCAGTATTTTGACATGCAGGAGAAATGCTATTCAACCAAGGAAACTCTGCAGCATCAACAGAGATGATTGGGAGAGTATGAGGGCGATTTTGGAAAAATGGGGTTCTGGAAAAAAAAACATGACCCCGGGGTCAAGCAAAATTCAGGTGAAAAATAAAATTTCCCCTAGCCAGAATTGTGACATGCAGTAGCAGTGCTAGACACCCAAGGAAACTCTGCAGCATCAACGGAGTTGATTGGGAGAGGATGAGGGCGATTTTGGAAAAATGGGGTTCTGGAAAAAAAAAACATGACCCCGGGGTCATGGAAAATTCAGGTGAAAAAATAAAATTTTCCCTAACCATATTTTGACATGCAGTAGCAGTGCTAGTCAACCAAGTTAACACTGCAGCATCAACAGAGATTATTTGGAGGGGATGAGGGCGATTTTGGAAAAATGGGGATCTGGCCAAAAACACCATGACACCGGGGTCATGGAAAATTAATGTGAAAAAATAAATTTTCACTAGGCAGAATTTTGACATTCAGTAGCAGTGCTAGACACCAAGGAAACTCTGCAGCAACAACAGAGATGATTGGGAGAGGATGAGGGCAATTTTGGAAAAATGGGGTTCTAGCCAAAAAAACCATGACCCCGGGGTCAGGCAAAATTCAGGTGAAAAAAAAACTTTCCCTAGCAGAATTTTGACATGCAGGAGCAGTGCTACTCACCATAGGTAACTGTGCAGCATCAACAGAGATGATTGGAGAGGTTGATTGCGATTTTGGAAAAATGGTCTTCTGGCCAAAAATCCATTACCCCGGGGTCATTCAAAATTCATGTAAAAAAATAAAATTTTCCCTAAGCAGTATTTTGACATGCAGGAGAAATGCTATTCACCCAAGGAAACTCTGCAGCATCAACAGAGTTGTTTGGGAGAGGATGAGGGCGATTTTGGAAAAATGGGGTTCTGGCCAAAAAAAAACATGACCCCGGAGTCATGGAAAATTCAGGTGAAAAAATAAAATTTCCCTAAGCATATTTTGACATGCAGTAGCAGTGCTAGTCACCCAAGGAAACACTGCAGCATCAACAGAGATTACTTGGAGGGGATGAGGGCGATTTTGGAAAAATGGGGATCTGGCCAAAAACACCATGACACCGGGGTCATAGAAAATTAATGTGAAAAAATAAAATTTTCACTAGGCAGAATTTTGACATGCAGTAGCAGTGCTAGACATCAAAGGAAACTCTGCAGCATCAACAGAGTTGTTTTGGAGAGGATGAGGGCAATTTTGGAAAAATGGGGTTCTAGCCAAAAAAACCATGACCCCGGGGTCAGGCAAAATTCAGGTGAAAAAAAAACTTTCCCTAGGCAGAATTTTGACATGCAGGAGCAGTGCGTACTCACCATAGGTAACTGTGCAGCATCAACAGAGATGATTGGGAGAGGTTGATTGCGATTTTGGAAATATGGTCTTCTGGCCAAAAATCCATTACCCCGGGGTCATTCAAAATTCATGTGAAAAAATAAAATTTTCCCTAAGCAGTATTTTGACATGCAGGAGAAATGCTATTCACCCAAGGAAACTCTGCAGCATCAACAGAGATGATTGGGAGAGTATGAAGGCGATTTGGAAAAATGGGGTTCTGGAAAAAAAAACTTAATCCCGGTGTCATGGAAAATTCAGGTGAAAAATAAAATTTCCTCTAGCCAGAATTTGACATGCAGTAGCAGTGCTAGACACCCAAGGTAACTCTGCAGCATCAACGGAGTTGATTGGGAGAGGATGAGGGCGATTTTGGAAAAATGGGGGTTCTGGCCAAAAAAACATGACCCCGGAGTCATGGAAAATTCAGGTGAAAAAATAAAATTTTCCCTAACCATATTTTGACATGCAGTAGCAGTGCTAGTCAACCAAGTTAACACTGCAGCATCAACAGAGATTATTTGGAGGGGATGAGGGCGATTTTGGAAAAAATGGGGATCTGGCCAAAAACACCATGACACCGGAGTCATGGAAAATTAATGTGAAAAAATAAAATTTTCACTAGGCAGAATTTTGACATTCAGTAGCAGTGCTAGACACCAAAGGAAACTCTACAGCAACAACAGAGATGATTGGGAGAGGATGAGGGCAATTTGGAAAAATGGGGTTCTAGCCAAAAAAACCATGACCCCGGGGTCAGGCAAAATTCAGGTGAAAAAAAAACTTTCCCTAGGCAGAATTTTGACATGCAGGAGCAGTGCTACTCACCATAGGTAACTGGGCAGCATCAACAGAGATGATTGGGAGAGGTTGATTGCGATTTTGGAAAAATGGTCTTCTGGCCAAAAATCCATTACCCCCGGGGTCATTCAAAATTCATGTGAAAAAATAAAATTTTCCCTAAGCAGTATTTTGACATGCAGTAGCAGTGCTAGTCACCCAAGGAAACACTGCAGCATCAACAGAGTTGTTTGGGAGTGTATGAAGGCAATTTTGGAAAAATGGGGTTCTGGAAAAAAAAACATGACCCCGGGGTGAGGCAAAATTCAGGTGAAAAAATAAAATTTCCCTAGCCAGAATTTTGACATGCAGTAGCAGTGCTAGACACCCAAGGAAACTCTGCAGCATCAACAGAGTTGATTGGGAGAGGATAAGGGCGATTTTGGAAAAATGGTCTTCTGGTCAAAAATCCATTACCCCGGGGTCATTCAAAATTCATGTGAAAAAATAAAATTTTCCCTAAGCAGTATTTTGACATGCAGGAGAAATGCTATTCAACCAAGGAAACTCTGCAGCATCAACAGAGATGATTGGGAGAGTATGAGGGCGATTTTGGAAAAATGGGTGTTCTGGAAAAAAAACATGACCCGGGGTCAGGCAAAATTCAGGTGAAAAAATAAAATTTCCCTAGCCAGAATTGTGACATGCAGTAGCAGTGCTAGACACCCAAGGAAACTCTGCAGCATAAACGGAGTTGATTGGGAGAGGATGAGGGCGGTTTTGGAAAAATGGGTTTCTGGCCAAAAAAAACATGACCCCGGGGTCATGGAAAATTCAGGTGAAAAAATAAAATTTTCCCTAACCATATTTTGACATGCAGTATCATTGCTAGTCAACCAAGTTAACACTGCAGCATCAACAGAGTTATTTGGAGGGGATGAGGGCGATTTTGGAAAAAATGGGGATCTGGCAAAAACACCATGACACCGGGGTCATGGAAAATTAATGTGAAAAAATAAAATTTTCACTAGGCAGAATTTTGACGTTCAGTAGCAGTGCTAGACACCAAAGGAAACTCTGCAGCAACAACAGAAATGATTGGGAGAGGATGAGGGCAATTTTGGAAAAATGGGGTTCCTAGCCAAAAAAACCATGACCCCGGGGTCAGGCAAAATTCAGGTGAAAAAAAAACTTTCCCTAGGCAAGATTTTGACATGCAGGAGCAGTGCTACTCACCATAGGTAACTGTGCAGCATCAACAGAGATGATTGGGAGAGGTTGATTGCGATTTTGGAAAAATGGTCTTCTGGCCAAAAATCCATTACCCCGGGGTCATTCAAAATTCATGTGAAAAAATAAAATTTTCCCTAAGCAGTATTTTGACATGCAGGAGAAATGCTATTCACCCAAGGAAACTCTGCAGCATCAACAGAGATGATTGGGAGAGTATGAAGGCGATTTTGGAAAAATGGGGTTCTGGAAAAAAAAACATGACCCGGGGTCATGGAAAATTCAGGTGAAAAAATAAAATATCCCCTAGCCAGAATTTTGACATGCAGTAGCAGTGCTAGACACCCAAGGTAACTCTGCAGCATCAACAGAGTTGATTGGGAGAGGATAAGGGCGATTTTGGAAAAATGGTCTTCTGGTCAAAAATCCATTACCCCGGGGTCATTCAAAATTCATGTGAAAAATAAAATTTTCCCCTAAGCAGTATTTTGACATGCAGGAGAAATGCTATTCAACCAAGGAAACTCTGCAGCATCAACAGAGATGATTGGGAGAGTATGAGGGCGATTTTGGAAAAATGGGGTTCTGGAAAAAAAAACATGACCCCGGGGTCAGGCAAAATTCAGGTGAAAAAATAAAATTTCCCCTAGCCAGAATTGTGACATGCAGTAGCAGTGCTAGACACCCAAGGAAACTCTGCAGCATCAACGGAGTTGATTGGAGAGGATGAGGGCGATTTTGGAAAAATGGGTTTCTGGCCAAAAATCCATTACCCCGCGGTCATTCAAAATTCATGTAAAAAAATAAAATTTTCCCTAAGCAGTATTTTGACATGCAGGAGAAATGCTATTCACCCAAGGAAACTCTGCAGCATCAACAGAGTTGTTTGGGAGAGGATGAGGGCGATTTTGGAAAAATGGGGTTCTGGCCAAAAAAAACATGACCCCGGAGTCATGGAAAATTCAGGTGAAAAAATAAAATTTTCCCTAAGCAGATTTGACATGCTTTTCACTAGGCAGAATTTTGACATGCAGTAGCAGTGCTAGACATCAAAGGAAACTCAGACATCAAAGGAAACTCTGCAGCATCAACAGAGTTGTTTTGGAGAGGATGAGGGCAAATTTGGAAAAATGGGGTTCTGGCCAAAAAAACCATGACCCCGGGGTCAGGCAAAATTCAGGTGAAAAAAAAAACTTTCCCTAGGCAGAATTTTGACATGCAGGAGCAGTGCTACTCACGATAGGTAACTGTGCAGCATCAACAGAGATGATTGGGAGAGGTTGATTGCGATTTTGGAAAAATGGTCTTCTGGCCAAAAATCCATTACCCCGGGGTCATTCAAAATTCATGTGAGAAAATAAAATTTTCCCTAAGCAGTATTTTGACATGCAGGAGAAATGCTATTCACCCAAGGAAACTCTGCAGCATCAACAGAGATGATTGGGAAACATGAAGGCAATTTTGGAAAATTGGGGTTCTGGAAAAAAAACATGACCCCGGGGTGAGGCAAAATTCAGGTGAAAAAATAAAATTTCCCCTAGCCAGAATTTTGACATGCAGTAGCAGTGCTAGACACCCACGGAAACTCTGCAGCATCAACAGAGTTGATTGGGAGAGGATAAGGGCGATTTTGGAAAAATGGTCTTCTGGTCAAAAATCCATTACCCCGGGGTCATTCAAAATTCATGTGAAAAAATAAAATTTTCCCTAAGCAGTATTTTGACATGAAGGAGAAATGCTATTCAACCAAGGAAATTCTGCAGCATCAACAGAGATGATTGGGAGAGTATGAGGGCAATTTTGGAAAAATGGGGTTCTGGCCAAAAAAAACATGACCCCGGGGTCAGGCAAAATTCAGGTGAAAAAAAAACTTTCCCTAGGCAGAATTTTGACATGCAGGAGCAGTGCTACTCACCATAGGTAACTGGGCAGCATCAACAGAAATGATTGGGAGAGGTTGATTGCGATTTTGGAAAAATGGTCTTCTGGCCAAAAATCCATTACCCCGGGGTCATTCAAAATTCATGTGAAAAAATAAAATTTTCCCTAAGCAGTATTTTGACATGCAGGAGAAATGCTATTCACCCAAGGAAACTCTGCAGCATCAACAGAGTTGTTTGGGAGAGGATGAGGGCGAATTTGGAAAAATGGGGTTCTGGCCAAAAAAAACATGATCCCGGAGTCATGGAAAATTCAGGTGAAAAAATAAAATTTTCCCTAAGCATATTTTGACATGCAGTAGCAGTGCTAGTCACCCAAGGAAACACTGCAGCATCAACAGAGATTATTTGGAGGGGATGAGGGCGATTTTGGAAAAATGGGGATCTGGCCAAAAACACCATGACGCCGGGGTCATGGAAAATTCAGGTGAAAAAATAAAATTTCCCCTAGCCAGAATTTTGACATGCAGTAGCAGTGCTAGACACCCAAGGAAACTCTGCAGCATCAACGGAGTTGATTGGGAGAGGATGAGGGCGATTTA
>NW_027101371.1:77500-82555 GCF_035046505.1 Tiliqua scincoides | reverse complement strand
CATACAATTTCTGACTCACTACTCACTGTACATATATCTATCTTGGCCTATTGATTTCTACATGAGCATATGAAACTGCCTTCTGTGGGGCTCTTCTACCATTGAACATAAGAACATAAGAACATAAGAACAGCCCCACTGGATCAGGCCATAGGCCCATCTAGTCCAGCTTCCTGTGTCTCACAGCGGCCCACCAAATGCCCCAGGGAGCACACCAGATAACAAGAGACCTGCATCCTGGTGCCCTCCCTTGCATCTGGCATTCTGATATAACCCATTTCTAAAATCAGGAGGTTGCGCATACACATCATGGCTTGTACCCCATAATGGATTTTTCCTCCAGAAACTTGTCCAATCCCCTTTTAAAGGCGTCCAGGCTAGACGCCATCACCACATCCTGTGGCAAGGAGTTCCATAGACCAACCACAAACTGAGTAAGGAAATATTTTCTGTTGTCTGTCCTAACCCGCCCAACACTCAATTTTAGCGGATGTCCCCTGGTTCTGGTGTTATGTGAGAGTGTAAAGAGCATCTCCCTATCCACTCTGTCCATCCCCTGCATAATTTTGTATGTCTCAATCATGTCCCCCCTGAGGCGTCTCTTTTAGTGATTGGTAGAGATTGGTATTCTCTACACCAGGGCTTTCCAAACCCTGGCCCGCTGGCCGGATCTGGGGTTTGGTGTAAGCCTTGCACCCCACGAGTGGAGCTTACCGTTCCACCGCATCGCCGTGTGAATTCCAAGTAGATCGGGGCACAAGGATGCTCTGGGCAGTCGTGTCTGCCTGGATGCCCTGTTGCACAGCCTTCTGGGATGCCAAGCAACAGACACGACTGCCCAGAGCATCTTTGTGCCCCAATCTATCTTTTTCTCAGAGCTTGACAAACACTGCTCAAACCTGTCCAGATTAAATTAGGATTGGAAGCCAGTTTCACTAGCCTGACCCTCCCTCCTTTCTAGTAAGATTATCGACTTCCCTGCCTGTGTGCCTTGCTTGCTCTGAGGTGTGTGCAGCAAAGGGCCCTTGGAAGACCTCTCCATCCTTGGAAGACCCCTTCGTATGTTCTCTCCATACCATATCCCAGCCTGCCACCTCAAGACAACTGCCCAGGTCCATGTTGTGTCCAACTTCTGCTAATGCTTCTAACCCTGTGCTCCTTCCCTCTCCATCTACGTTAAGATTTTTCAAGTTACCAACTGGAATTTCTCGTAAGAACATCAGCCCTGCCGGGTCAAGCCCAGAGCCCAACTAGTCCAGCTTCCTGTATCTCACAACAGCCCACTAGTTGCCTCAAGGAGCACACAAGAGTTCCCCTTGGTGTCAGGCAGGAAGTCTGGCTCAGTTGGTAGAGCTGCCGCCTTGTATGCCTGAAGATCTGAGGCTGCCAGTTCGAAACAACCGGACGTACCCGAGAACTAACGACATGCTGATATACTGATGAGCTGACCCTCGGTGGCAGAGAGGAGTTGCCGTCAAGTGGAGCGTGGGAGGCGAAGGGCCAGAGAGAGGCCAGACCGGGAAGGAATCCAGCTGGAACGAGGCGTTCTATGAAAGACTAGAACTATTCAATTGTAAAAAATACCTACGGGGGTTTAGAACAGCCTGCCTATGTAAACCCCCTTGGATTAAAGTCTGAGGAGAAATCTGACGACCAAAGAAAGGCGGTATATAAATACCTGTATGTATGTATGTATGTGCCCCTCCCCTCTATCTGGCATTCTATTTACCCACACACACACACCCCAATGAAGACACCAGACTGTGGCTTGGGTTTAACTTGGAACACACGTGATCCATTTTGAAAACATGAAACCTGCTGAACACACCATCCCTCCCTCGCCCGACTGGTGGGTATTCTCCACCTTTTCCTTGGCACCAACCAAGCATCCAGCAACATTCCCATTACTCAAAGTCAAGCCAGCGGCTCACGCCGGTGCCACAGCTGCTGCTCAGGGTGGCACCGCGACGCTGTAAATAAATCCCTTTCTTGGAATAACCGCTTTGTAGAAGCGCACAGCTTCATATGTTTAACTTAGTCAGCCAGAAGCTCTTTCCAAATCAGCTGGTAAATGAGATCAACAAGGAGAGGGGGAGAGAAAATGGGGGCAAGACTTCGGGCCATCATCCCACAAAGCCAGGTGACACTAGCAATCAGGTGGAAGATAGTGGACTGGTGTTCACTCCCATCACCACCATCATAGATAAGCTGCGGAGAAAGGAAGAGAGCTGAAGGGGCACCTTGACGCTTCTCCTCCTTTCCTAATAGAGAAGGAAAGAACGGGGAGAGATTGGAAAGGAAAAAGTATCTAAAAAGTGATTTCTTTAAGCCATTTCTCCCCAACGTTGCATATACACAACAGGGATCAAATGTGTACACAAATGTGTGGGCTGGGCAGAAATGGGTTAGAGGGGGGGGCATCATTTGGTGCTCCAACTCAGGCAGCAAAACCTTGCCACAGGCCTTGGGAACAGTTCAGCTTGAATCACGCCTACGGAATCCTGCAGGGCCCAAAAGTGCTTCACTTCGGCAGGATTGTGCCCAATGTGTGCGGGGAGCGCCTTCACCAGGGGGTATGGATGCTACAACGAGGTGGAGGAGATGGGAAGCCGCAGCCAATCCAGCTCCCTGGCGCATGTTCGCGTGTGATGTGCACATGGTTGGTTGGCAACCTTCAGTCTCGAAAGACTATGGTATAAGCCTACAGCACCTGATATTCCCAGATGGTCTCCCATCCAAGTATTAACCAGACCTGACTCTGCTTAGCTTCCGAGAGCAGACGAGATCAGGCATGTGCAGGGTAACATAATGCGCCTTTGTTCGGCACGCCTATCACCTTTCTGAGCATTCCTCTAAAACAGGGGTGGCCAAACGTTCAACTTTAGGGCTCCTGGACCTTAACAGTGATGTAGAGAGAGAATTTCAGCAGGTACGCTTGTCATCTCCCAAAGGACAAGTGGCACCTGCTGAAATTCCCTCTTCTACACCACTGTTAAAGGTTCAGGAGCCCTAAAGTTGAAAGGTTGGCCACTCCTGGTCTAACATATTTTGGGGTTACCTGAAAACAGAGGGTTACCCAGAAAGCAGAGTTCTACTGAGGCAGGCAATCAGTGTCCCTTGCTCAGTGTCGCCCACATCAGCTTTACTCAAAGTTTGTCCTCCGCTGTACCACTTCTCATAGCCCACCTATTAGAGGTACCATTGCAAGTACCACGCTGGGCGGATCGGACCCAGGAGGGAGGCAGGATTGGCTATGGCACCACAGGCTGATTTCTAACCCCCTCCTGGCCAGGCCAGTGTTACACCAGGCTGGTCAGATCCAAGTAGCCCCATAGGGGTGGCTGGGGTACGACATGGGGTAAGGGGGGGAATCCCCTTACTCTAAGTTGCACTCCAGCCAGCACCTGCCTTGTGCTGGATACAGCACAGGCCACTCGGCCTACCTGTTTCAGCACAAGTTAGAACTGGGCTGTGTGTTAAGTAAGATTTAGGCCGCAATCCTAACCAACTTTCCAGCACTGACTTAGCCACAATGCAGCCCCCAAGATAAGGCAACAGACATGCCCTTAGCTTGAGGAGGTCCCCTTGACTACCTCCCCACTGCAGGATGTAGTGCACACCACATTGGCACAGCTATGTCAGTGCTGGAAAGTTGGTTAGGATTGCGCCCTTAGGCTGTAATTCTACCCTACTCACCGGAAACAAACATCTCACCTCACCTTACTCACTAGAAACAAATATCTATGGCAAATGCATTTTTATTTAAAATCATCTCTCTCTCTCTCTCTCTCTCTCTCTCTCTATCTGTGCGCTCTTGCTTTTCACCCGTCACAACATATACACAAACATGACTAAGTAAGATTCAGCCACTGCCAAAACGCAAGGTACCACTTTATCTGTGACAATTTCAAGGGCGGAAATTTCCTGCCGCCATTCGCCTCCCGTCTGCGGAAGGAAGACGTCTCTCAGTCTACTGACAAACACCGCAGCTCGGTGCCGGAACCAACCGGAAGGCTGCAAAAAAGAGCAGTCCAGCCTTCCCCGATTCGAGTCGATCCACGCACACTGAAATAGTTCATTAAACCCTGCTTAGGGCTGTCGTTTTAATTACCTGGCAATAAAGATGAAGATGAACATTCGTTCAAGGAAAAGAAAAGAAAAAATCTATAATGTAGACACAAAGCTGAGCTGGAGGCCAAGGACTAGCAGAGACACTTTATCGTTTTCCAAATACGGGATTGCTCACTGAAAAAAAAAAAAGCAGGCCAACTGGGCACACAGCCAGCATGGCAGATCATGACAGGAAGCTCCTGGCCCCACGTTCCGTGATAAAACCTTGCCTAGCTGCTTCTCGGCTCCGTGTGCAAGAATTCCCACCAGCATATGAGGCTTCAGGGTCAGACAATAACACCCTGAGTAAAGGCACATCTCGAGACAAACATCCCCCTCTCATCCTTCACCCTGTTTATGGTGGAAGAACGTTGAATAGGCTCTGAGAAGCTAAGATCTTACGTTTTTCGGCATCTTTTGCTGCTGTCAGAGAAGGTGATTTCTTGCGAGCCTTTCCATCTGAAGCTCTGGGATGCCCTCGGTTTTTTCTGGTGACTTGCCTCGCTTAGTAAATATTGCTCTGATTTACCGGTAACGCACCAGTACTCTTGGTTGCTGGCATATTTCTCTGTCCTGCTTCAGATCTGCTTTGAGCATTATTCAGGGCTGGTCCAAGACCATTTGGGGCCTGAAGCAGTGTGCCAAATGCAGTCCCCCCCCTTTACTTGGTGATCTGCCAAACTCTGCTCCTCTGGCACTCTAGATCAGAGGTCACCAAACTGGAAACTGCTGTGTCCCAAAAAGGTCCTCCCCGTCCCTAGCGGCGCTTACCGTTCTGCCGCAGTGCCATGTTCCTTTCAAGCTGATCTGGGCACAGGGATGCAGAACGGTAAGCACCACCCATGGGGCAGGGTGAGGAGGTTTTTTTCCAAACCCTGGATCCAGCCTGTGGGTTAGGATTTAGAGAGCCCTGCTCTAGACCACAGTTTTGTCCCCTCTTCCTTT
>NW_027101371.1:47500-72500 GCF_035046505.1 Tiliqua scincoides | reverse complement strand
CAGACAGTTGGCCAAGTGTCTCTTCAAACTGGGAAAGGCCATGCTGCACAGCCTGCCTCCAAGCGGGCTGCTCAGGGGCCAGGGTTTCCCACTTGTTGAGGTCCACTCCTAAAGCCTTCAGATCCCTCTTGCAGGTGTCCTTGTATCACAGCTGTGGTCTACCTGTAGGGCGCTTTCCCTGCACGAGTTCTCCATAGAGAAGATCCTTTGGGATCCGGCCATCATCCATTCTCACGACATGACCGAGCCAACGCAGGCGTCTCTGTTTCAGCAGTGCATACATGCTAGGGATTCCAGCTCGTTCCACAAAACTAATTACACGCTGGGTAAAGGAATATTTTCTTCTGTCTGTCTTCTGTCTGTCTGGCTGGCTCATTTCACCCTACCAATTTTCTCAGTGCAAGTTGCCTCCCATCAACCCACCCGGACCTGAGAAGAAGTTTGATGCAAGTTGGAGATCCAGGTGGTGTTTATTCCCAACCAATTGGGCCAACTTGGCTGGTTAGGTGACATTATCTCCCCTGGCCTCTATCTCCATTAGTGCCTCCGAGCTGCCATTTGTATTTTGACAGAGAGTTAAGATGTTCTGTGGTCAAACCGCGACCCATAATTCACCCACCGTTGGAGTCACTTTCTCTTCTCCGAGCAGCAGCCTCATAAATCACTCGCTCCCGAAGGGCAATAAATCACCCGGGTTCCTACCAGGCAATGGTGCCATTATTGGATTTGAGTCTCCCCTTCCTTTACACAAAAAATAAAGATGAATGTACTTGGTAATGATAAACAACTGGGACTGCCACCCTTAATTAAAGGCTGAAAAACATTGTCAGTTTGCGTGAAAACCCAAACGAGGGAGGTACACAGAGGCTCTTTTCAAGGCTCATCTATGCTATGAGTTTATCATTGGTTAGTGCTGAGCCGAGCTGGATTCAGCCAGGAACTGTCTTTGAAGCCACAATGCTGAAAGCCTTGGAGAATCAGTGCAGGCAGCAATGCTCTAAATTGCGCTGGTGTGGGCCAGGGAGCATCAGTCCTCCTGTTACACAAAACAAGAAGATTAATGGCCTATGGGGAGGGGGGGTTGTAAACTTCTGCAAAGGGAGAGGACTACAAACTGTGGGTTTGCACACTGGCACTGTAATCCGGGGTGTTTGCAAGCAGGGGAACAGCTGAACGTCCCTGCACGGTCAACAGGACTGTGTCACTGTCTGTACGGCACATCAAATCGCTCGTCACTTACTATGACTGGGGTGGGATAGCCGGAAAGGCATGAAGGGACCACATACAGTCTGTTCCTGTTATTGGTGAGGGGCATCTACCTCTTGGTATCCACGACTCTGTTCTTATCCGTGACTCTGTTATCCATGGCGCTGTGCAAATGCTGTATTGGTGCACTCGGGGTGGGCGGGGGGCGGGATTCATAAGAACATAAGAACAGCCCCACTGGATCAGGCTATAGGTCCATCTAGTCCAGCTTCCTGTATCTCACAGTGGCCCACCAAATGCCCCAGGGAGCACACTTGATAACAAGACTTGCAATGCCTCCTGGGAATTGTAGTTTAAGAACACAAGAACAGCCCCACTGGATCAGGCCATAGGCCCATCTAGTCCAGCTTCCTGTATCTCACAGCGGCCCACCAAATGCCCCAGGGAGCACACCAGATAACAAGAGACCTGCATCCTGGTGCCCTCCCTTGCATCTGGCATTCTGACATAGCCCATTTCTAAAATCAGGAGGTTGCACATACACAGCATGGCTTGTAACCCGTAATGAATTTTTCCTCCAGAAACTTGTCCAATCCCCTTTTACAGGCGTCCAGGCCAGTCGCCATCACCACATCCTGTGGCAAGGAGTTCCACAGACCGACCACACGCTGAGTCAAGAACTATCTTCTTTTGTCTGTTCTAACTCTCCCAACACTCAATTTTAGTGGATGTCCCCTGGTTCTGGTGTTATGTGAGAGTGTAAAGAGCACCTCCCTATCCACTCTGTCCATCCCCTGCATAATTTTGTATGTCATGCAGTTACGATATGGCTGATGGAGGAGGGGGTTGTGGTTATGGCGCCCAGCCAATTCTACACCTGGGCTCTTTCGATAAAGTCGTCTGGATCGGGTTAATTTTCTGCGTCAAACGGCCCCTAACCCCCCCCCGCACCACCCCCTCAGCAATGCCACCGCCGAAGGCAAGTCAATGGGATGTGTAGAGCACCTACAAAGCTCCTAGGAACAACAGCAGGTGAATCTCTCTCTCTCTCTCCTCAGCCGCATCCCTTGTTTGTGTAGTGCTTCCAAGATACTGTTACGCAATCACGCCTATTTATGTCAATGATGCTTCCCCCCCCATTTATATAAACAGCCAGCCGTTATATAAATAAGGAGTTCTATAGTGCCACCCTTGCTTCCATGTGATAAATACGAGCCAAAAGCCTTCTTTCAAAACCTGAAATGTTGTCGTCTTGCCCAAACTATGTTGTTTTGCACGGCTGGCCACGTGGATGCTCCTGCCTTTGCTACCCCTTGTTACCAGTGTGCTATGCTGCAAGCCAAAGCACTGTTTTTAACTTTAAAGGCCTGGGAAACTTCTAGAATGGTCTCTTCTGAACCCTTGCTGGTTCAGCTTGGCAGCAGGGATGTTCTCCAGTGCATCCCACCAATGTGCCATCATTCCCTACTCCCTCACTTCTCCTCCTCCCAGGACTCACAGAGAGGGGAGTACAGTGGGTAATTTGTACCTGGGCCCAAGATCATAAGAACATAAGAACAGCCCCACTGGATCAGGCCATAGGCCCATCTAGTCCAGCTTCCTGTATCTCACAGCAGCCCACCAAATGCCCCAGGGAGCACACCAGATAACAAGAGACCTCATCCTGGTGCCCTCCCTTGGCATCCTAGTGCCCTCCCTTGATCAAAAAAGGGGGCCTAGGAGCCAAAGGAGGGGGCCCAAAGTTTTCCCAAGATCTTATATTTTCCTGTCTCACCTAGACTCACAGCCCACATGGGATATTGCAGGTGTGTGGTGGTGGCTGGTCCCCCAAGCCATATCCCTTGGGCCGAGGAATGCATATATATGACCCTCCTTAATACAGTATCAAGGCTCCTATAGTATGCACATGCCTGATCTTGTCTGATCTCGGAAGCTAAGCAGGGTCAGGCCTGGTTAGTACTTGGATGGGAGATCGCCTGGGAATACCAGGTGCTGTAGGCTTATACCATAGCGTCTTTCCATGCCCAATCTCGTCTGATCTCGGAAGCTAAGCAGGGTCAGGCCTGGTTAGTACTTGGATGGGAGACTGCCTGGGAACACCGGGTGCTGTAGGCTTATACCATAGTCTTTCGAGACTGAAGGTTGCCAACCATCTGGGAGGAAATCGACCTGTTACGGTCGCTCTTTAGTTTGTGGATCCGTTTAGCATGAAGGAGTATATAGGACCTCTGGGATGTAGCTGTGGGGCTACAGATGCTGCAGAAGTCGGTTTTGGTACACACAGGGCACTTTCCATTCTAGTGTGAACCTAAATACGATGATGCTATTTTTCTGCCATGATTTTCTATATTCAAAAGATGTTACAGAGACTTAAGAATGTGTTTGGTTTTCCATATTGCTGCATCTAGCTGCCAATGTAAAGAAAACATTTCTTTACCCACGATACAATTAGTCTGTAGAACTCTTTGCCACAGGATGTGGTGATGGCATCAGGCCTAGATGCCTTTAAAAGGGGATTGGACAGATTTCTAGCAGGTAAAGCCACCTCCGCATACAAGCCGTGATGGTCTGTGCAACCTCCTGGTTTTAGAAGAAGGCTACCTCAGAAGACTAAGTACAAGGGTGTGCTTGGTGTGCTCACCCTGTTATCTGGTGATATCTGGTGATAAGGGTGTTATCTGGTGTGCTCCTTGGGGCATTTGGTGGGCCGCTGTGAGATACAGGAAGCTGGACTAGATGGGCCTATGGCCTGATCCAGTGGGGCTGTTCTTATGTTCTTAAGGGAGTGGCAACAGGATGCAGTGAGCTTGTGTGCTCCCTGAGACATCTGGTGGGCCACTGTGAGATCCAGGAAGCTGGACTAGATAGGCCTTTGGCCTGATCCAGCAGGGTTCTGCTTCTTTTCTTATGACACCCTGTGGGTGGGTAGACCTGGTCTCCACATTGAGAAGCCCAGCAGACCTGGACTCTAAAGACTATTCTGGCTGTTGCCATCCTCCCCCAGCTCTGCTTTGCCCTTCCCTTCCCCCTTTGGTAAGGGCCTGAAAGAAACTTTGTACCCCCCTAATAAAATTCCCCTTGGAGGGCCCTGCCTCCTTCCTCCTTCTCCCTGGGCTACCAAACGTCTGGGCCACCAGAATTTTCCAGAATTCCTACTCAGGCTCTGGAATCTCCTCCCCAGTTGGCTCCGTCCTTATTGCCGTCTCACTGAGTCATAAAAGGGGCTGCTTTCCCTGCAAACATAGATGGATGTGTAATGGCGGGTTTTTTATCCAAATGGGTTTTAAGTGCAGCTTCTCTTGAATCTTTTAAATTGCTTTAAAATTTATTCTGATCTCAGTAGCCTTAAATTGAATTTTATTCATGCGTTGTTTGGGGTCTCTGGTAAAGCTGTCATTTGCATCATTTTTGACAATAGAAGGGCAGATTATAAATATCTAAAAACAAACAAAAAAACCGCATTTTTTCAGCATTCAAAGAACTTCTCTCTGTGGGTTCCAAGGACAGGGCTAGAACCCATTGGTTGAAACCAACAGGAAAGTCTTACAGCCCAATCCTATCCACACTTTCCTGGGAGTAAGCCCCATTGACTCTAATGGGACTTACTTCTGAGCAGACATGCCTAGGATTGGGTTGTGTGTCTAACCCTAAGGAAGAATTTCCAAACACTTAAGAGTTGTTAGGCCCTGGAACAGTTGCCCCATGTAGTTTGGGGCTCTGTCTCATTGGAATCGCCAAGCAGAGGCTGGATGGCCAAGCCGCAAAGAGTGCTGGAGCAGCTGCCTGCGCTGAGTAGGGGGTTAGACTAGATGACCTCGACAGACCCTTCCAACTCTAGCATTCCAACTCTATTCCATTCCATTCCAACTCTAGCATTATGATCTTGTGGCATCCCTTATGACAATATTATTATCCTCCTGTCTTATTACCGCAGACGAAGTTGAGACGGAGCAGCTTGCCTGAAGCTGCCAATATGCATGACGAGAGTTGAAGATTCAAACTGGGGAGGTTTAGATTCGCAGCCTTGTCTCAGAGCCACGGCGCAGTCCCGTCCCTCACATTATGAAAAGCCCTGAAGACGGGGGGGGGGGGGGGAGCTTCTCTCCCACATAGTTAAGCCTCCCAGGAATCATCACATCGCCCAACATCTCATTCTTTCGTTATCCAAAGGGAAAAACCTGCACCATTTGTGACCTTGTGCTCCAAGAGGAAAACAACACAGAGACAAATGCACAAGCCCGCCTTCTCTAAGCATTTTTCCAACGGGCGCATGATGTACTGTGCACTCACTGCTGTAAAAAAGCACAGCACACCAATTATTTAAGAGTCCGTGGTGGCAGTGGCTTAGCTAACGATCGCGTAGCCCGGTGCCAAGCTCAAAATGTTGCCTCATTTGTGATGTCGCAACCAGAAGTGTCGTCATGCCCGGGCTTTTTAAAAAGTGAAAATTGGAACCCGCCTGCTCCCCCCAGCAGCTCACAACCCACTTGCCCCACTGCCTCCCCCAAGTGAGTGGCATAGCTAAGGCATCTATTTGCTACCTGGGGTCAAAGAAGATTTTGTAGCTCCCCCTCCATGACAAAATCAAAATTAATGAGGTAAATAAATAAAAAGTTATTGGTTCCATGCTGGATCATAACAACATCCCATTGGCACTCAGCAGTCTCCTAGGTCTGTTTTGAGTTAAGCAAATCCACTTTTTGTTCCATAAGGCAGTTGTGTTTTCATTTTCTGTTTAATTGGGCATAACTTTTGCTAGAATACAAATATTCCAATGCAGTTTGTTTCATTGCATTCTGCATTAAATTACCTTTCCAATGATATGTAACATGATGGTATTATTCATACATACTAAAATTTTCACAATTTTGTTCACTAGTGTCAAGCTCAGCTTGTTGCCCCCTAAAGCTTGATGCCCGGCACAACTGCTACCCCCTCCACCCCCTTATCTATGCCACTGCATGGTGGTGATGTTCTGTCCACCCATCTCCAACACCCTACCCCCCCAGCTTTATCCATCTTACAGCCCAATCCTATGCATGTCTACTCAGAAGTAAGTCCCATTAGAGTCAATGGGGCTTACTTCCAGGAAATGGGGCTTACTCCCAGGAAAGTGTGGATAGGATTGGGCTGTTAAATTATCTTCAGTGAAAAATTTACATGGATGCCAAGAGGTATTTCCTAAGCAAACTGGTGCTCATTTAGCATGATGTTCAGTTGTTCAACACCATGGATTCATTGGAACACTCAACAAAATGTTCTCCAGTTGGTCGGAGAGTGCCTTTTCTCTCTCCCCAATGCACGTGTGACTGGAGGATGCCAGCCTTGGCGGGTGGCTCAAAGAGGCATTGATTCGCTCCGGTGACCTCTACACCCCGACAAGCTCGGTGCTTTTCCTCCAGGGGCCGTTTGAGCAGTACCTGCCGGCAAGAGCTACAGGTGTCATGGCTCAACTCTCTTTGATTCAGGAGCATAAGCACTGTAAAAAACAAAAAGCCGAACTCTGTAGCAAGAGAAGCCAAAGCAGGAGCTCACCAAAGGTTTCTTACATCAATGATAAAGGTATTTCCTTAGTCTTCTTATCTCAGGGTCAACTTCGACATTAAGCGCATGGCTGAGCATGGTGGGCCTGTGTGTGTGTGTGTGTGTTTTTAAATTCGGTAAATAGCAGTTGGCTTGATCTTACCCTTGTGGATTGGGACTGCCATGTGGTGGGGGGGGAGAGAGAGAGAAAGAGAGAGAGAGCGCTTTAAGCTTTAATTCTCTGCAGACTCAATTCTATCCAATTTTCCAGTGCCAGTGCTGCTCTGCCTATGGGGTATGCACTGCTTCCTGTATTGGGGATGCAATCACAAAGGCCTCCTCAAGGTATGGGAACATTTGCTCAATTACCTTGGGGCTGCATTGCAGCTGCACCAGTGCTGGAAAGTTGGATAAGATTGGGCCCTGTGTCTGCTACAGTCCCAGTCTGTCATTTTCTGCTTCCACAACTGCAGAGTCTAGAGGACAGAGTCACCATTTGTCTGCCATCTACCTGGAGCTTTCACTGGAGAAAAGTGGATTAGAAATGAATTGGGGTCCCATCCTGGGGGAGAAAGGGGTGCTATGATCCACTTGATTCTTCCCCAATCTGGCTGGGACAGGGGCTGGGAATCTGCCTTTTGCCCTTCCCCAGCCAGAGGTTGTCCCCTATCAGTCCCCTACCGCAAGCGCTGTTTGCCCTGAGGAAAAAAGGAGAGTTGATGTAGTCCAGGGGTGTCCAAAGTTTTTGGCAGGAGGGCCACATCATCTCTCTGACACTGTGTCGGGGGCCAGGGAAAAAAAGAATTAATTTACATTTAAAATTTGAATAAATTTACATAAGTTTACATAAATGAATATATTAAAAATGAACTTATATGAATGAATGAAAGTCTTGCAATAGCTCAAGGTCTATAAAAGGCTTTGCACAAAGCAAGGCCGGCCTTTCCTTTGCTGCCGCTACTGCATCACAGTCGTGAAACAACAAGCAGTGGAGGGAGCCCTCATCCCACAGCTAATGTGAGAGGTCAAACAGTCGCACTCACGCTGAGAGCAGTTGCGTTGGGCCAGTGTGGGCTCCAACAAATCTCCGGAGGGCCAGAGTCTCATTGGAGACTGTGGGCTCCCTGAGGGCCGCATTGTGAGGCCTCGAGGGCTGCAAGTGGCCCCAGGGCCGGGGTTTGGGCACCCCTGATGTAGTCTAATGGCCAAAGGACAGAGTTGCAAACCAAGATTTCCTTCCGTTCATTCATGCGTCCCACCCCAATGTCACTAAGCATTAAAAAAAAGGCAAGCTCGAAGCAGCTGTACCTGTGGAAGCAACAAAGTGTGCTGTTTTACCAATGCACTTCAGTGGGTGGGCACATCAGTGAAACACCACAGCAAAAGCAATCTGGATGAGACTGTGTGGATTGTCCCAACAAGACTGATTTTGGCTGTGTTTCATCCGCGGTAAAGCCTGTTACCCTGTACATGCCTGATCTCGTCTGATCTCGGAAGCTAAGCAGGGTCAGGCCCGGTTAGTACTTGGATAGGAGACTGCCTGGGAATACCAGGTGCTGTAGGCTTATACCAGAGTCTTTCGAGACTGAAGGTTGCCAACCACCATATCCAACAACAACAACAGTATTTATATTTATATATCCCAAAGCCAGAAGGAAAAATCATCTCTATCTTGGACACACTGGTGAGCAATTTGGAGATCGAACGAGTCCGTTCCACAGTTAATTGACAAGTGCACGTATTACACTGAAGATAACCATTGTGCACAGAGTGCGATTATTAACGTACCGGTAAAGTGAATTTCTGGATGCAATTTGTTTTGCATGTCTTAATTCTGATATAGTTAGAAAATAAATAAAAAAACACATCCATTTCAAAATCGGTGCGCTTATTGAATTCCTGCCAGCATTGTGCGCTTTCATTGTTGACCACACAGAGCAAGTCACCCATTTCCCATATTCTTCATTCTCGGAATCCTTGAAATGGTTTCTGTGTCTTTCTTCCTACCTTGAAAAAGTATTTTATTTCTGACTTTGGTGTTCCCTCCTCCTCTTCCTCCCCCTCCCCCTCCCCGCTCACATTTAGCATTTCTGAATGTGCTACACACATCTGAAAGAATGCCCCAGATAAAGGCACAAGGCCATACAAACAGCCCATTTGAAAAGCTGCAAGAACATGCTCACGGCATGGAGGGAGACAGATAAAACATTGCCATGAAAGGCAGAACTTCCCTTTGCTATTAAGCGAGCCAAACCTCACCCCCCCCTCACCCCCGCTAAAGATTCTCTTGCAAAGGAGGTCGGTGCCAATGATTTTGAGCTCTCTCTCTGCTGAAATTTTAGTACAAACCCTCCTTTCTTCAGCTCAGGAGAAGTATGTTAAGTCAAGTTCCAGGTACCTAATTAAAAAGTGCTTTTTTAATTTAAAAAAAAAAAGACAGGAATGAAGGAAAGCAAATGCCCAATTTCTATAGCAAGCGTTCCGATATTTGGCATTGTTCACTCATTCAGATGCTACAGAAAAAGATAGTCATTTAGACAGTGACGTACCAGGGAAAATGGCACCCACTGCAAGCGTCAAAATTACACCCCAGTCCAAACAGAGAAGGGGAGATTGTGGGGCGGGAAGCCAGCCCTGTCCATTCCACCAAGTGAATTTATTCAACAGGTTATACAGGGAAGGGGGAGGGGGAAGACGCCAGCCTTGTTCCATCAAGTGAATGTATGCAAAAATATGGGGATGCTAAGCCGCCCCACCAAAGAAATGAAAAATAGTGTTTATTTACCTCTTTTTGGAGGTCCCCTGAAACTGGTGCAAAAATGCACCATTGGCTGTAATGTGGAAATGCACTATTGGTAGAATATAGGTAAATCCGTGCCTAGCACCCCCTTCAAGCGGCACCCAGGGCAGATGCCCCCTCTTGCCACAGCCTAGGTAAGCGACTGCATTTAGAGAGCTTACATAGCTTAGTGGCTAAGACTGAATGACAGATCAGGGCTTCTCGGGTCTCATCTCTGCCAGGATGCCAGCTTGCTGTCTTAAAAGCTAGACCAATTCCTGGGTATATTTGGGGTGCCGATTCCAAAAATGGCATTGGTTTTGTCCCATCATGTCTAGTTTCGGAGATGCAGCATAGCCTCATGACATAGGCTTCCTCACAAGGAAGCTGCTTGAGCCATTCACTAACAAGGCTATGCTATATCTCCAAAACTAGATGTGATTGGTTAAAACTGCCATTTTTGGAATTGGCGATGGCCGGATCCCAAAGGATCTCCTCTATGGAGAACTCGTGCAAGGAAAGCACCCTACAGGTAGACCACAGCTGCGATACAAGGACATCTGCAAGAGGGATCTGAAGGCCTTAGGAGTGGACCGCAACAGGTGGGAAACCCTGGCCTCTGAGCGGCCCGCTTGGAGGCAGGCTGTGCAGCATGGCCTTTCCCAGTTTGAAGAGACACTTGGCCAACAGACTGAGGCAAAGAGGCAAAGAAGGAAGGCCCATAGCCAGGGAGACACACCAGGGCCAGACTGCACTTGCTCCCAGTGTGGAAGGGATTGTCACTCCCGAATTGGCCTTTTCAGCCACACTAGACACTGTTCCAGAACCACCTTTCAGAGCGCGATACCAGAGTCTTTCGAGACTGAAGGTTGCCATCATACCCCAAATTCATATAAAACCACATTAAAAAAAAAAAAAACAGTTTTCTGACCCTCAATTTCGGAGGCCTGTGTAATCAATTGAGCTATCAAAAATACCCAGTCCAATGACAAAAACCACCCAGGTAGGCAATTTAATCCCATTTGAAAACCCATGCTGTTCCCCATTATTCTCCTGTTTGCGTGAAGGAGTTGGATCTCCTTTACCACCTGGGGCCATTGTCGCCGCAAAACTGTGCCGTTAAAACTCTGCCGCTGTCTACGTCTCCGGTCTTCCTCCCGTTCTTGCAGAAACCCCCAGCGTTCTTCAAAACGCGGATCGGCTTTGAATCCTCGGGACACGCTGCTCAAAACTTCAAGGTTGATTTGAAATGGGGGCATGAATTGCCCGACTCTGTCCCTTCCGGATTTTTCTGCTTGAGTTTTCTGCTAAGTCGAACGGCAGTGACAAACAGGTAGGGCGAACTGGTACAAAAACAGCCCCATTGCAATCTCTGTGTGCGTGCGCATTTAATTTAGCCTGACAGGGACTTTGAGCAGCTCGGCTCATATTTGGAAGGCAATAACCTAGCCCTAGTTCAAGGTGTTTTCCCAAGGGAGGGACCCGCTTTTAAAAATGCCATCACCTGTGTTTTTCCTTCCCGTGATTTTTGGGGTATTCCTTCTGTATGAATGAGACTTTTACTTGCCGGTTTCTGTACGCCAAACACTTCACCAAAATTCTCTTGATGGAATCCTGACAACAAACCTATAACCCTATAGACCAGTGTTTCACATACTTTTAGCACCAGGACCCACTTTTTAGAACAAGAATCTGTCGGGACCCACCAGAAGTGATGCCCTGACCGGAAGTGACCTCATCAAGCAGAAACATTTTTCACAATCCAAGCCTGCAATCCTACTGACACATATCCAGGAGGAAGCCCCGTTGACTATCATTGTTAAAAGTGTATACAGAGTACCCTGTTAAAGGTACTGATCTGTCACATTTCCTCCAAAGCAGTCACACACCATGGCAGCATCAAGTCTAATATATTAAAAATAAAATACTGAAATGAATGGGGACCCACTTGAAATTGGTTCGCGACTCACCTAGTGGGTCCCGATCCACAGTTTGAGAAACACTACTATAAATTTACAGTGGGTCCTCCTTATCCGCTGGAAGTGTATACAGAGTAGCCTGTTAAAAGTACTGATCTGTCACATTTCCTCCAAAGCAGTCACACACCATGGCAGCATCAAGTCCAATATATTAAAAATAAAATACTGAAATGAATGGGGACCCACCTGAAATTGGTTCGCGACTCACCTAGTGGGTCCCGATCCACAGTTTGAGAAACACTACTATAGATTTACAGTGGGTCCTCCTTATCCGCTGGTTCGGAACCTGCGGAGTTGATGCAACATGGGTCCCGACTCCCATCGGAGGGCCTCAATGTACCTCCTAGATGTGACCAGAAGAGTTTTCTGGTCACATCCAGGGGGAGTTCCAAGGCATGGGGAGGACAGATGTGGCCTCCCTGCACTTCAGGATGCCCAAGAAGGACCCCTAGAGGCCTCCAAAAGGCACTTCCACTTTTGGCCTCTAGGAGGCCTTTTCAGTGAAAACCAGGAGTGACATCACAAGTGGCGAAGGCACAGAGGTCAGTGCGCCATGAGAACAAAATGATGAAAATGCCTGCTCTAAACAAGCCCAGCTATGTTCCTCTCCATGCCCAAATCTAACCTCCTGTTCCTAATTCTGCCTCTTTTCTTTCTTTTAGCTTCTGGTGCTATGCTGAAATGACAATCAGGCTGAGCATGAACTTCAAATGCTCTTTCATGCTCAGAAATTGTCCACACTTAGCTCAGAGGTTCTCACACATTTAGCACCGGGACCCACTTTTTAGAAGGAGAATCTGTCAGGACCCACTGGGAGTGATGTCATGACTGGAAGTGACATCATCAAGCAGGAAAATTTTTCACAATCCTAGGCTGCAATCCTACCCACGCCTACCCAGGAGTAAATCCCAATGACTATCGTTGTTCAAAGAATATACGTAGTAGCTTGTTAAAAGTACAGGTCTGTAACGTGTCCCCAAATGCAGTCACATACCACGGTAGCATCAAGTCTAACAGATTAAAAACAAAATATTGAAATGAATGGGGACCCGCCTGAAATTGGCTCGCGACCCACCTCGTGGGTCCTGGCCCACAGTTTGAGAAACACTGCTCTAGCTGAAACCTGATAGAATCACCTCCCTAAGTATCACCGTTCATTCCACCAAAACACTAATATCTCTTATTCCCCTAGCTACTGTTGGCCTTTCCTTGTTCATCTTTCTGTCACTATCAGCTCCACATCTTCCTCTCTGGTCTATTTCGGTTCATCTCGATTCTCACGCTATTCACTTATTTTCCCGCCGTTAACATTAACTTTGCCATTATCAGCTGCCGTCTCTGTTCCTTTCTCCCTTGACTTTGATTCATGGTGCTCCTTTTTCTCGCCCGCTTCTTTCCTTGCTTTTATTCTAGCAAACTCTAATAATATTGTTGAGCTGTCTCCACTTACCTAAAGCCATCAGAAGTCCAAGGGGAACACTGCCGGATGTACTTTCTTTTGGACTGGAGATTTATGGCGTCTTTTGTTGTATTTATTTACAAATATATCCGCAGAATCAACAAGAGTGGTGGGAGACAATAAACTTTGACAGCAGGTTGCTCAACCCCTAATCTTGCTCCAGGTGCCTATAGATGCACCTGGAGGCCTATAGACGACCCCCTATAGACACACGCAGAGGCATCTCTGAGGTTTACAATGCCCAGTGCGAGAGCTCAGTGCATCACCCCCTCCCCTACAAGACCATACAGAATAAATGAGGATATCGTACACACAGCCTCAATGCAGTGGCTTCAGTAGGGTTGGTGTCACCCCTGTTATATATTAAAATGAGGGCACAAGCCTAACCAGGTCTACTCAGAAGTAAGCCCTATTTTGTTGACTGGGGCTTACTCTTAGGAAAGTGTGGTTAGGATTGCAGCCTCTATAAAGTTAACAGTCCAGGTCACCCAAACAATCAGTGGCCAACACTCAAACCCACCTCATCCCATTTCTATACAATTTTTTCCTGATTCTCCTCTTCCTTTACAAGTCCAGGAAGTCAAGGGATAGATGGTACAGTTGGTGTACCACTGGCTAAAGTGGCGGGGGGGTCAACATGCTGTCATATGCACTGTCATATGCACTCCCGAATCGGCCTTCTCAGCCACACTAGACGCTGTTCCAGAACCACCTTTCAGAGCGCGATACCATAGTCTTTCGAGACTGAAGGTTGCCAACTACTATGCACTGGAATGTCTTGGGCATTGGTTGGGACAATTTATTACGAGTGACACTGTTTCTCAAGGTCCACCAGTTAGAAGCTACCCCAGCACAAAGACTGAGCCTAAAAACAGAAGCAATCTGTACTTTGTTAACAATTAGTAAGGGTCCATAAAGTAGATTTTTTAAAGTAGGCTAATTATATGGGGCGGGGGAAGCTAACAATGTCATTTATAGAAAAACTTGGCAGGAAACAATGGATCTTTGTGTAGTCATTACATTATTTATACCGGAATATGATTGGCAAGAAATCATTGTTCTCAAGTTAACTTGTGCGTGAACTGCATTGAGTTTCATTAATTGTACCTCGCAAAGCTGGAAACTTCTGAGATTTTGGGTTGTTTTCCAGACTGATAAAATTATTATTCTGCTCTATGCACCTGCATATGTATAATCAAGGCAGGCCCAAGACCTCCTGGTTCCTGAGCTAGTGCACCAAATGCTGCCCCTGTCCTTACTAAGTGATGCGCTAACATCTGGTCCTTCCACTGGAGGCAAGGGGGGGATAGAGAGGTGGGTGCCTCCCCAAATCAATAGGCTGCCTGCTCAGACTGCCTCAGTTGGCCTAATGGATGGGCCAGCCCTGTAGATCACAACTCTTCATTGCGTTTCGTCAATATACTGTTGACTGTTTTTAAAAAGAAAAATTGAAATCTGTTTTTTGAAAGGCTCCTCTGACCTGCAACACACACACTTTCAGGTTGTCTTCTCCATGTCCTTGGACAATGGATAAAATTTCCCATTTTGACAATGGACAGAACCATGTCTCAGGTTCAGTGGTTCCCAAACTATGGGTCAGGACTGGGTCCCAAACTATGGCTTATGACCACTGGTGGGTTGGAACCTGATTTTTGGTGGGTCCATAGTGCTGGAAAGATCAGATAACTAAGGTTGCAATCCTAACCCCTTGTGTCAGTGCTTTTCCAGTGCTTTCTACAGTGCTTTCCAGCACTGACTTAAGGGCAATGCAGCTCTGAGGTAAGGGAACAAACATTCCCTTACTTTGAGGAGGCCTCCGTGAGTGACACCCAACTGCAGGATGCAGCACACGTCCCATTGGCACCGCTATGCCAGTGCTGGAAAGCACTGACATAAGGGGTTAGGATTGTGCCATAATTGCCTCAAGCCCTGAACCTATTCTGTAGCTGCTAACTGCCCTGCACAGAGCTCATCTCCTGCAATTTACAAGCAAATGTAAATATAGGGAGATAAACATTTGAGCGCCTTTTTTCTGGTTATGACATAAATAATAATAAATAATAAACACAGATAGAACTATTTCTTTCTAGCTCTACATTTTTTAAAGTCTGGTAAACCTAGGTGGCTCCCAATAGAGCAGTGTTTCTCAAACTGTGGGTCAGGACCCACTAGGTGAGTCACAGGCCAATTTTCAGGTGGGTCCCCATTCATTTCACTATTTTATTTTTAATACATTAGGCTTGATGCTTCCATGGCATTTGGGGACACGTTACAGACCTTTAACGTGAACATTTAACAAGCTACTACATATATTTTTTGAACAACAATAGTCAATGGGACTTACTCCTGGGTAAGCGCGGGTAGGATTGTAGCCTAGGATTGTGAAAAACTTTCCTGCTTGATGGTGATGGTGTCACTTCCAGTCATGACGTTACTTCCGGTGGGTCCTAACAGATTCTCCTTCTAAAAAGTGGATTCCAGTGCTCAAGGTTTAGCCAATGTGATATTGTGTCCTTTTAAAAAGTGGGTCCCAGTGCTAAAAAGTTTGGGAACCACTGCTCTAGTTCCTTCAATCAAATCAAAACTCATGCATTGTACGGTGACAGACTTTCATAATTCCCCACCTTAAACGCATAAAAACAAACAAAAAAAGTTGGCTTATGGCATTAAAAAAAATGTTCTGGAATTCAGAAACATCAAAACACACACGTTTAAAATACCAAAACGCAAGGAAAACTAAAAAAAGGGAGTCGGAAACTGTGATTCAAATAAAGAACTAAAGCCTGTGAAGAATAATTTTGAAAAAAAAAAAATTAAAAAGCAAAGGCTTTATTAGTAGAGTAGTTTTAAAATCAGCTCGAAGTGCTTGGATACAATGGATTTCTGCTTGGGTCTTTGAACAGAGCTGTTTTGTAGTTTGCTTAGGATCCCTTCTTTGATGTTGAGAGATCTGAAGTGCGCCCGGCTCAAAACACTACATGTCAATTGCCAATTGGTCTCATCCATCAAAGCCTGGGTATTCCACAGCAGCTGGCAAGGATCCATCAAACCAGCCACAAGACTCTCAAGGTCACGTCTGGGCTGACAATCAGACTGGACGTCTCCCCTCCTCCCCTTCATTGTCACTCTTGGGGCCTCGCTTCATTAACTTCTGACAATGTCTCCCATTCTGACAATTTCCTTCTGCGGCTCACATGTCTCACTGTTCCACCCAGGAAAGAAGGGCACTCTTGGAAAGAGAGACTCCGCTGCTTTTTGAAAGGGCACATAAACCATTCGTCCTAATTTTTAGTTAAACTGACTTACCTAGAGTGCAATCCTGACTTGCCACTGCAGCCCCCATGGGGTTATTCGGATCCGAGCCACCTCCAGAGGTGGCGCAAATCCGAGCAGCCCGAGACTGCCCTGGGTCACCCAGGAAGGGGGTCAGGATCCGGCATAACTGCCAGCCCGGGAACGCCCACCTCCTGCCCTCCCCTACCCCAAAACACTACTGCACCCTGAGGTCACACTGACTCCTTTGAGGGGTGTTAAACATAATGCCCACCGGCCGGATACAGCCCCCAGAAGCACTTCCTCTGGCCCCGCTTCCTCTCCCAGCGTGATAATTGGGCTCTCTCATATCTGGAAAATATGAACAAGACTCGAACATTTGCTCTTCTGTCACTTGCAGCTAATGAGTTTCTACGTAATTTCTGGGCATCGTCTGCTTAATGGCGTCATTTCCTGATGAACGATGTCACTTCCAGCACTCAACAGGCGCCGTGAATGCTATTCAGCCCACTACATGAAATGAGTTTGACACCCCTGATCTATCCTAGGGCTTTCCAATGATGCTGACTGCTACCGAGCAAAGAATCTGGCCCCTTTGGAAGTTGACAACCACTGGTTGGCAACCTTCAGTCTCGAAAGACTATGGTAGAAGCCTGCAGCACCCAGTATTCCCAGGTGGTCTCCCATCCAAGTATTAACCAGGCCTGACCCTGCTTAGCTTCTGAAATCAGACAAGATCAGGCATCTGCAGGGCAATAGTTGCAACTACTGGGCTGCCCTCAACTACTCATCATTTTTTTTAATCACTCGACTGCCTGGAGATACATCACCATCTTCTTCTAATACATGGTTCCTGCTTTCAAGGTATGTCCCTTGGCTGCCCTGGGCAATGTTACTCTTGTCAGTCCCCTGGGACTAGCAATCAGCTCCCCCAAACCAAGAATCCTGGTTGGATCTCAACTCCTGCTGGACCTTAACTAGCTGACTGCTCTCCTAAGTCTATGAGAAGATGGTGAGGGGGAATTTCTAGGCCAATGTAGAAAGAAAACAGCTGTACGGACCCCTCATTATTCCAAAAAGTAATTTGATATGAATTTTTTCTTAAGGGGAGGGGAAAAATCTCATCCTTTCTTCTCCAAATATTTATAATTGGTTCCTTAAATAGGTCAAGAAAAAAAGTGTTCAAAATCATTTATAGCAGTAGTGTACACAAGCAGAGATTCTCTCTCTCTCTCTCTCTCTCTCTCTCTCTCTCTTCCCCCCCCCCCAACAGGTTTTGATCACACAATCTTGGGAGTTCCCAGGTGCCCACTGAATCCAAGACTTGGTCTCTCTAGAGGTCTCCTTCCTCTCCATCTCCACTGTCCTTTCCCCCTTGAGAATCACTGATAAGGAAACACAGCTTGCTATTCCCAGGGCAGAAAGTTTATGAAGGGAATATAAGGAGGGCAACGTTAAGACCCTTGGGATACTTCTGGGTGTGCTCCTTGTAGTAACTTCCAGTTGTTACTTCTTGCAGTCACAGATGAAATGACAACCTTCCTTCCACACTGCAGGGGATATAGTGTAGCATTTTTCAAACTGGGGGTCAGGACCCACTAGGTGGGTCGCCAGTTAATTTCAGGTGGGACACGTAGCACCTAGTTCAGCTGCCATTGAAAGTAAGAGAGCTGATAAAACGGTACAGAGTTGCTGGGGGAAGTGGCATTGCTAGGGGGGTGCGGGGTGCGGGCCGCACTGGGTGACGCGCAAGAGGGGGGTGATGCACAAGAGGGGGGTGACGCGCAAAAGGGGGGTGATGCGTTAAAATCGTGATGGTTAGGAGTAATACCATCATGTTATATACCGTTGGATGCGGAATTTTGAGCAGAATGCAATGCAAAAACAGGAGTGAAATATCTCATTTCTATCAAAAATTATTAGCAAAAAAACCCTGAAAACAAAAAATGCATGGAGCCCAATGGAAAGAGAAGCCAAGGGGTATCACGCGTTTACTCGTGAATAGGTGAACATGCCTTAGTCCACCTGAAAGGGCAGGCTGAGAGGAATCCAACAACATCAGAATGGTCCTGATCCAAGGTCCTACTTGCCTTTTGGAAAGTAGCCCCCAAAAAACACCCAAGAAGGAGGTCCCTCCCTCCAAGCTGGCGAATGTATTGAGCCCTATGGAAAGAAAAACTAAGACAAATGGTCATGTTTACTTGCAAGTAAGCAATCGTGCCTTGGCTCCTGGGCAGGTCAGGCAAAGGGAAATGTGAGGCCACCAGAATGGTCCTGATTGATGCAACTGGAGCTCAACAAATGCTCCAGAAGGCAGCGCCCCCCCCCCCCCATAAAAAGAATGAAACAGGCTTGACAGGGTAAGGTGAATTTTTTTTCTGTTTTAGGCTGCAATCCTATCCACACTTTCCTGGGAGTAAGCCCCACTGACTATAATGGGACTTACTTCTGAGTAGAAAGGCATAGGATTGGGCTCTCAGACTTGTAAAGCCAGGTGGGTCCTGATAGTGATATGCTTGAAACATAAGAACTTAAATTGAACTGGTATTGGGTAGGAGTGAAAACCTTCCTGATGCTTTTTTTTTTTGGGGGGGGGGTGTTACTGAAGGCAGGCTACAGAGAAAATTCACTTGGTGGAACAGGGCTGGCTTTCCTTTATTTATTAATTTAATTTATTTCTAATTATTTATTTTAATTTGCTTTATGATGGGTCCTGGACAGATTGTCATTCTAAGAAGTGGGTCTCAGTGCTAAAAGTTTGAGAACTGCTCCAATAAGGTGTTAGTAAGTTGACACCTGGGGGGAGGTGTCACCACTAGTGACCGAAATCACTAAAATCAGAGTTTGGAGGAATAATACCATCATGTTATATATCAATCAATGTGTAATTTCATGCAGAATGCGATGAAACAAACTACGTTGAAATATCTTTATTCTATCAAAAGGTACAGCCAAAAAACCAGTGGGGGCGGGGCGAGGATAGATCACCACGCCCACCACCTGGAGTGTTGCCCCGCCCACTGCAGGGGGGTGATGCGCTGGCCTCCCACACCGGGTGACGCGAACCCTAGTGACGCCACTGCCGGGGGGAGCTCCAGGTGGGACAGAGGCTCCGTGCTTTGCCCTGAACAGGTGAGGAGACAGGATGCTTCTCGTTGGAGAAGGATCCAAGTCTGCGATTTGCTGTGACTTCCGAGTTGGAAAGTTCGAATTCCGAGCTATTCAAAATAACAGCATGAGTGAGTTGTGTATTCAGACCTTTAGCTGATCATGGCATACGTTTGAAGTCTAAATTGATGATGTCACTTCTGGCCATGACATCACTTCCAGGTAAAGGACATCACTTCTGGTGGGTCCCAACAGATTGTCCTTCTAAAAGGTGGATCCCGGTGCTAAAAAGTTTGAGAGCCGATGGTGTAGCAGAACACAATAGAACGACTCCTTGCCCCTCCTGTCTCTGTTGGGGTCAGGTACCCCTGGGCACGTGCCCCCCAAAGACACATAGAGCCTAGCCCTAGCAATAGTTCACACCTGTGGCCCATCTGAGCTGTGGTATCACCCCCCCCCCCCCGCAAAAAAAAAAAAAAGTGAATCTCCTTATCAACAAATAAGAGGATACAAGAGTCGGGAACAATACTGTGATGTCATGTGATCTCCTAGTAAAAAGTGAATGAGCCTAAGGGTGAACTCCAAGGGTGCCCTTGGGTTGATGCAAGTCCCTAGAGCCAGCCCAACGTTGTCGTGAAAATGCCGTAAAGCACTTTTGTGCCAGCTTAAGGGAAGATAGGCCAGCCCCTGCCTCCCCACGTCAACATGGGATCTGGGGACAGGTGAGTTGCGTCAGCTGAGCTCAGTCGGCACAGGGGTCTGGAGGGGAGGGTGGGGAGGAGGCAGGTGTTTAGCGGTGGGTGAGGGTGGGCCACAGGCATTCCGGGGAGTGGGGCAGGAGCAGGAGGTAAGACTAGTTGTGCCGGATCCTAGACCCATTCCTGGGAGGCCTGGGGCAGTCCTGGGCTTCTCAGATTTGTGCCACCGATTTAGGTGGCGCAGATCTGAGTAGATCCATTGGGGCTGCTGTGGCTCTCTTAGGGTAAGGGGAAAAGCCCCCCTTTGCCTCGGGCTGACCCAGAAGCAGCCCAAAACTTGCGCTGGATACAGCGCAGGCCGGCTGAATTGGGAAGTGCTGTCAGGAAGAGGAGGGATTCTCGCAACCTTCATGCTCCCTTCATCCCTGAGCCACTCTCCGATGCCCCTGCTGCATTGCAGTGTCTGGGGACCTCATTTCCAGTCAGTCTAGGAAATGAAACTCCAGAGGCCAAGCGTGTGGGGAGGGGGGGGAACTAATCTGTACACTTTGGCGCTCCCCCTTGGATGTGATTTTTTGCTGCCGCACCACAGCATATGCTGCTCTTTTACCATGCAAGCCTATTAAGCCCCCCAGGACCCCAAATATAGAAGCTCCTCCTGGATCCCTAATGAAAGTTCTATTATCAAATAACTACCCCCCCCAAAAAAAAATTAGCCCCTGGTCTGCGGCATCACCTGTGCGCATCAGTCCCTGAAAATACTCCAAGTCTCCGCGACTTCGATCTGACAACACAGCCAATCACATCCCATTCTCCAGCTGTTTCCTAGGCAACCAGCACATACTGTATCTATGAGAATTCACTGCGACACTTTTTTTATACGGGGAAAACATTGCAGAGGTTTCTCTCTCCTCCCCCTCCCCTTTTTGGAATAACTTGAAAGTCGCGAAACGTGTAAAAAGTGATGAGTTTGGGGACGGGGATTAAGAAAAAGAAACAGTGGCCTGGAGCTTGGATGATTTTGATGGCAACGTGGATTGTCGGAGAGTCGTGTTTGCAATGCATGTGGTGGTCTTGTGTTTTGGTTTTTTTTTTATTTTTTTCCCACATGCGGGAGGCTTAGTGCCGAAACCCAAGCTGTTCGGACTACCGGTTGTGTATTTCAGGCGAAAGCTGTAATCATATGGAAGCCGGCAAATCACCCAAGAGACGCGCTCCTGTACAGATTGGGTAAGCCTCGCCGAAGTCAATGGGGCTATGCCTGAATAAATTAGCACAATCACATCTTTCTGGAAAAAAAAGTCCCACATCAGAGGCAGTCAACCCACAACTTTTTTCCCCCACAAAGAATCTCTGTTGTGCAAGCTGTTCAGATTCCACCACAGACTGCATAGGGCATCCCCCCTTCACATCTGAACACAGCCTGCCGTGGAGAAGAGTCCAGATGGCATCGTGGTTCCGGAACCAGACCTGGACGATCCGGGTTCCAATCCCCACTTGTTCACGAAGCTTCCTTGGGTGACCGTGGGCCAGTCGCTAACTCTCAGCCTCGCCTAGCTCACAGGGTTGTTGTTGTTGTGAGGGCAAAAGGAAGGGAGGAACTATGAATGCCACCCTGAGCTTCTTGGAGGAAGGGTGGTCGATAGATAGATAGATAGATAGATAGATAGATAGATAGATAGATAGATAGATAGATAGATAGATAGATAGATAGATAGATAGATAGATAGATAGATAGATTAGCATAATGTCTAGCAATTCCTAGTAAGTCCTCTTGCCCCTTGCTCTCCATCTTCCTCGCCCCCTTTCCTCTCTCATTGGGTGGTCTGTAAGTATTTGGGGATTTGGCAAGTCTTTGCTGCCACCACTCAATATTTGGCAAGTCCAGACAAGAAAGTCCCTAATCCATGGGGATCCACTTAAAAAACACAGAGTAGCAAGATAGGGGCAGTCTGGGAATCCTGGCAGTCTCCCTAGTAAACCGCAGCCAGGCAGGGAATCGATACAAATCAAAAAGAACTCGACTGAAGGACTGAACAAACAAGGGAAAATGGACAAAGTGGAGAGGAAGCAAGACGTTGACGAGTCTTGCTTTACGATCCCTCTCCACTTTGTCCATTTTCCCTTGTTTGTTCAGTCCGTCAATCGAGGGACACAATAAAACTGACTGACCCAGCTGGGCAATTGCAAAAAGCTTCCAAGACAAGCCGAAAATAAAATAGATACCCTAAATGCAAACTGCTGCTTTCCCACCCTGTCTTATAGACAAACCTATATCATAGGAGTGTTGAGAGGGTAGAAAGGGGGAGACAATGTGCACTGCCCTGAGCAATGCGGAGGGCTGGATGTATAAATGCAATAAATAAGTAAAATGAATCCAGTGAGTGAGTAATTTTGGAGGCGGGTTACTGAGATTGAGAAAGTTACCCATTAATAAAACACACAGAGAGCTTGGACTATCCCTATGGGGCATGTGTGGACAAATAAGTGGGAGAATTATGGCATCTTTTCTCTCTGATCGCCACAGCATGGAAGGGAGCGCATTGAAGGAATATCTCCAGTTGAGTACAAACTTTGATTATATCATTTGACACTGTGGTTTCTCAGTCCTGCCAGTAGATCTGGTGGATCTTCAGCTCCTTGACCAAGTGTGATCATTACAGAATGAAGAAAAAGAGCATGAACGTGGAGCAAGAAGGGACAAAAATCATACAAAGCAGACGAAGAAGAGGCTTCAGAGAGAGAGAAAAAAAAAAGAGCCACCGAAGTTCATGCTTTGAGTGCTCTCATGCTGTCCAGCTAGGCTCCAAGATCTTGGGTTTTGGAGGGCCACCTCTTCTATCTTCCCCATCTTTTCTGTTTCAGATCTAGCATGCTCTTCGGCAGAGCCGACTACCCTGGCGCAGTGACATCACAATGTCATGTGACATTATGTTATGTGATGCCATTTCCGGGTTAAGAACATAAGAACAGCCCCGTTGGATCAGGCCAAAGGCCCATCTAGTCCAGCTTCCTGTATCTCACAGCGGCCCACCAAATGCCCCAGGGAGCACACCAGATAACAAGAGACCTGCAAGGCCTCCTGGGAATTGTAGTTAAGAACATAAGAAGAGCCCCACTGGATCAGGCCATAGGCCCATCTAGTCCTGCTTCCTGTATCTCACAGCGGCCCACCAAATGCCCCAGGGAGCACACCAGATAACAAGAGACCTGCAAGGCCTCCTGGGAATTGTAGTTAAGAACATAAGAAGAGCCCCACTGGATCAGGCCATAGGCCCATCTAGTCCAGCTTCCTGTATCTCACAGCGGCCCACCAAATGCTCCAAGGAGCACACCAGATAACAAGAGACCTGCATCCTGGTGCCCTCCCCTGCATCTGGCATAGCCCGTTTCTAAAATCAGGAGGTTGCACATGCACATCATGGCTTGTAACCCGTAATGGATTTTTCCTCCAGAAACTTGTCCAATCCCCTTTTAAAGGTGTCCAGGCCAGATGCCGTCACCACATCCTGTGGCAAGGAGTTCCACAGACCAACCACATGCTGAGTTCTGAGTAAAGAACAACACATGCTGGGTTCTTCCCAGAAGAGTGGCACTGGCTACTAAGGCTTTGTGTCACCCATTCCTTCTGTGGAGCATGCTGTGAAGGAAGTCCCGTTTCCTGATAATGTTTGGTTAGATTCCTCCCTGTAGTTGCAGGCTGGTTATGGCACATCATGTTCTTCGGTTAAGCAAGGCACACCAATGCTTCAAGTGTCACGAACAAAAAACAAAGGTAATGGGCTGCGTGGACTGCTGTATATGTAGGGTTCCCCCATATCTGCAGCTTCCATATCCACGGAAGGAGGGAAGGAACGGAGCCCCTGCAGATACAAGGGGAAGTCTGTAGATCATCTCTTTTCTCTTTTAATTTCATACATTGTGCATGCATTGTTTGCCACTGTCCAGTGGTGTCTTTCTTTCTTCTCCATGACTGATGCGCATATACCCATGTGAGAAAGAAAACAGGGCTGGCCCGTCCATGAGATGGACTGAGGCAGTTGCCCCACATGGTGGATTGGCAGGGAGCAGAGGGCACTCCTCCGGCTCTGCCACTCTTTCTGGACTCAGAATGGAAAAGGAAGAGGGTGAGAGAGGAGTAGTGGGCTAGAGTGTCCCAGAGACACGCTACAGCTCTCCTCCACCACACCCACTCCATCCTCCTTCAAATACAGGGAGTGCTAGAGGAGACTAAAGTGGTGTTCTTTGGGCACCGCTGCCAGGCCGTGCAGTGAAGTGTGGCAGGAGGTAGGAAGGCAATGACGTAAACCATTCAGTCCTGATTGGGGGGGGGGCATTTGAAGCCCCTCTTCAGTCATCCAAATTGTCTTGAGCTGTTTCCAATGGCAAAAAGCACAAACCAGTAAGTTGGTACACACAATCACAGCCCAAACTGAGGTCAAAAGGATGCACAGTGTATGCGCATAATGCACAAAACATTCACTTTCAGAATATATTTCCCACAAAGGGAACATTTGAAGTGGGGGGGGGGGGATTATCTAAACCTGCTATTGTCCACCTGCAGTCTATGAAAGTACAGTCCCAGAAGGACTGTACTACACCTACTTTTCCTGTCCGCTTCCACCAGTTGATACCTGGTTGCGAGTCAATGGGACGAGTCCTTCTTGGAAGGCTTCTTTGGTTTGTAGGGATGTTTAGGTGTCTATTACTGTAGTAATTCACATCTAGGTCCTGCACATGTAATTAATACAAAGCCTCAAAGCAAATTAAGTTGATTTCTTTTGCAAACCAAAAGCCGTTGAAAGAAAGAAAGAAAGAAAGAAAGAAAGAAAGAAAGAAAGAAAGAAAGAAAGAAAGAAAGAAAGAAAGAAAGAAAGAAAGAAGAAAGAGACCAGCAAATCTGTTATACTGCAAGGCTATTCTGTGCTAGGTTTAGTCCGACAAACCCACTACATGACGGACGGCCTGCAACCTT